>NC_057794.1:46057241-46141238 GCF_018294505.1 Triticum aestivum | reverse complement strand
CCTTTTTTCTTTTCCTCAGCATAATAGGAACATATATATTACATCATTGGACCCTTGCATAATAATGGCTAAGTGTGTATACAAAATAGGAACATATATATATATTACATCATTGGACCCATGCATAATAATGGCTAATTAAGTGTGTATACAAAATAGGAACATATATATATATATATATATATATATATATATATTACATCATTTGACCGATTCCTCAGCGCTGACGTTTTCGTTTTTGAGTCAGCTTCTTTCCCTTCTTGTTCGTCGAAGAATAATTGAGCCCCTCATTGTGACTTTGCCTTTTCCATGGAGTACGATTTTTCTTTGGTAATGTAGTATTGATTCTTCTTTTGACGTATACTTCATCATCATCGTCATCTTCCCTCATTGGGTTGCCGTACTGATCATAGTCTTCCTCGTTGGCGACTCCATCCATTCCAATGATGTTTCGTTTGCCTTTCCTCACGATAACACGACTGGGACTGCATGGGTCGGTTATGAAGAAGCATTGTGTCACGTGCTTAGCGTGTACCCATGGCTCTTTTTTGCGATAGCGTTCACGGTAGCGCTCTTGGTGTCGGGTATAGTCATGGTAGTGAAAATCCGGCTTTCTCTTTCGACATTCTTAGCCCATCTGACACGGAACATCTTTCCATTTTGCAAAAGCATGAAATATTAATCACACCTCTATCTCGAGATCGAGCACACGGTGGAGATGATGATGTAGGGAGGTCAAAAGTGCACAAAGCTCTTCGTGACAAAGAAAGATCTAGTTAGGGGGCAAATAGGTCACTTAACTAAATGCTACATCTACCTAGCTAGCTAATTAGGGAGGAGACAACTTCAACTAGTGGAGGGGGGAGGAAAAAGAGAAAGGAGATGAATTAATGGAGGTGGTGTAGTTATAGCTAGGAGTAATGAAGAGAGAGAAAGGTAGGTAGAAGAGGGAGAGTAATGGGTGGAGAAGTATTGAGGAAGAAGAAGAGTGAGAGAGGGAGGATGTGGGAGGTAGGGGAAAGGGAGGAGAGGAGATGGGGAGGGGGAGGTGGAAAAGGTGGTGGGTGCTGCATCTTAGCAGTAGTGCGGGAGAGAAAGCGCGCTGCTGCTAAGAGCGTCGCAACAGCGCGCTTTCCTGTCACGCGCTACTGCTAAGAGCGTAGGAACAGCGTGCTTTCCTGTCACGCGCTACTGCTAAATGGGCCAACCCTATGCACAATTTCAAAATTAGCAGTAGCGAGGTGACAAAAAAGCGCGCTGCTACTATGGCATTAGCAGCAGCGGGCTCCCTGGCGCCGCGCTACTGGTAAACTTATGTCGTTGTGTACTGTCGGTGGATTTTTGTAGCAGCGCGGTTTAAGCGTCACCCACTACTGCTAAGTTTGCACCTGTTTTTATGACGCGCTGCTGCTAAGATTCTGTGTATAAGGTTTTCCCTAGTAGTGGGCTCCTGTTCAACCACCCCTCCACGGGCTACTGTTCATCCTGCCCTCCACCATCTACTGTTCATCCAGCCCTCCACGGGGTGGTCCTATTCATCCAGCCCTCCACGGGGTCCTGTTCATCCAGCCCCAACCGGCTCGATCGATCGGGGTCCTGTTCATCCAGAGGCAACACCACGGGGTCCTGTTCATCCACCCCCATCGGGAACAGTTCATCGACCCCCCCCCTCCCCGCAACACTCACTGTTCATCCAGAGGCAGCATCGATCGGCTTCAATTAGCAGCAGTAGCGAAGGAATCGCTCGATCGGGTTCAGTTAATAGCCATGTCACGGATGTGTCTTTTTTTTGTAGTGATATCTGGTAGATGGTGTCCTTAAGATCCCTGTGATAAACTTCGCCGATGCGTCCTATGGCGATGTGGGCTCCCATGCTCTTTCCTAGACTCCAGGTTGGTGCATCAAAGGAAAGCTCTATGGGCTCAGTAACTGGTGTGGATGTCCTTCCTGGAACTTGAACTCGAATCATCCAACACTCCTCTTCTGTTAAAGTGGCGGTGTAGGTCCCGGTGAGGCTTGGTATTCCGATGTTTAGGTACCTCGTGACTTCATCCGGTTGTGCAAACTTATTCCTTGTGTTCGCCATCCTAGAGTAGAAAATGGAGAGGAGTCAGAAATGAGTAGAGAAAAGTGGCCTATGGCTCATCTTAGTGGTCGTGTCCTATAATCAACGTGTGCTCTAATACCATCTTGTCGCGATCCGACCTAAGGCGGTCAAATCTCTATGTATAAGTGTCATCCCTGGATCAATAGTGCTGACACACACAGTACTTGAAGGATTTA
The DNA here is from genome assembly GCF_018294505.1 of Triticum aestivum. NCBI lineage: Eukaryota > Viridiplantae > Streptophyta > Magnoliopsida > Poales > Poaceae > Triticum > Triticum aestivum. The sequence continues at coordinate 46,138,955 of NC_057794.1, read as the reverse complement.
TAATAGAGTGGCAATCACACACTTATTACATCGAATGTTTCCAAAAGATAACTTAATACAATAAATATGGCTTAAGGCCATCTAAATAAGATAACAGCGGAAGACTTGGAAGATAAAGTGAGTCCATCAACTCCAACGGCATAGCTGAGTGCACGATAACGACCTAGCGCACCTTACTCTCCATATGAAAAGTCTGCAACATGATACATTGCTGCCCAAAATGGGTCAGCACATGGAATATGCTGGCAAAATAACACCGTAGAGCAATGAACAGAATAAATGCTATCACTACATGCATATATGGCTGGTGGAGGCTCTATGGTTATAATGTTTTTTGTGAAAAGCCAACTTTTCCCCCCAACTCAGTAGAGCAAGGAATATATTTTATTTAACTATCATGGTAGTTGAAAATATTGAGAATGGTAAATCCCCATCTCAATCCCAATTAAAAGTAATTAACATCCCAAAAAATTAATTTAGAGTGATGAGATCAACACGATAATTCAAGAAACCAGATACTCAAGATGTCCATAACCGGGGACATGGCTAACCATGATTAGTTTGTACACTCTACAGGGGTTTGCGCACTTTTCACCACAAGACTTGATGTCCTCCGTTGGATTTTCTCGCACTACATGGTGTTCAAGAAACGGATGACCGAGACACATTCTTTCAGAAACATTAACTCTTTACTCTGGGTGGACAGTTACACCTAATTTCCCCTACATCTGCTAGCCCACCACTGAAAGAGGTCATGTAACATACTCAACTATGCTAGAGCCCCTAATAGCTGGTGGCTACACACGGAAGTTTCCAGCAAGAATAGTCTTATGATCCCTTTCAGCCTGGGTGGCGAACCAAAAAGGACAACACTGGTATATTCCCAGGTGCCCGCAACCAATCCACCCAGATGTGTGTTTAAGTAGTCACCTTAAGTTAACCATTATTTAACAATCTCACATCTGTCATGGACACACTCAAACCCAATCCACGTCTACGAGCATATCATGACAATATAAGCATCACGTAGAAGTAACTCCCAATGGTTTGATAATAAAACGGGCAATAGGTTCTACCTCATCAACTACTTCCCAAACCCACAAGTTAAATCACATCATAATCATGCAGTGTTTGAGGATTGTAGATAATGCATAAAAACTGGGTAATAACGGGGTATGATCAATGTGTTACTTGCCTTGCTGATGATCCGCAAAACCTAGAGACTCGTAGTAGCATGCTGCGCACTCCGGGAATTCTATCGCAAATGAACAATAGCATACATAAGCACTCAAGCATAGGTTCAAGGGTAAAACTTGAAATAAGTAGACCCAATCTGAAAGTCCAACTAAAAAGGTTCGATTTGCAAAAAGAATCGATACAAACGGAGCTAGGGAACTGAAACTACGATCAAAAGAACTCCGTAAACAAATCTGCTTGAAACCAAATTTAAAATTATCAAAACCATGTTCAAGTTGATTAAACATAAAGAGGGGCTCTAGACAAAGATTTTGGCGTTGGTTTCACTGGATTTGGACAAACGGTTGAAAAGTTGCGAGGGTTTGAAGATTAGGGGCCAATCTGCGATAAAAATAATCGCGGATAGGTCCCTGGTAGAAAAAGAAAATAAAAAGAAAAGAATGACGAACGAATGTTCACTGTCAGAACCTAATCGGCGAACAACGTTGTTAAAACGAACGAACGGACGAACGTCCGCTATAAAAAATAAACCGACGAAAACCGATCTATGAAAATAAACCAGAAACTGAAAACCGGAGTTTAACCGAGAAAAACTGACTAGTCAAACGGGGTCAATGACGGTGGCTCCGGCGAGATCCGCGGCGGCGGTCGACGGCATCAGGCTGCTGCGGGGCAGCGGCGGCGGCGGTGTCGCGGCTCGATGGTGGGGTGCGGGCGATGGCAGCGGTGTGGGTTGTGGGGGGAGGGTGGTGGCGGCTTTAAAGGCTGGGAGGCGGTGGCGTTGACTTGGGCGAGGGGCTTCAGGAGGCATGTCTGCGTCGGACACGGCCGGCGGCGGCGGGCAGATCCTGCTCGGGGAGGCGGTGGCGGCGGTTGGGCCCGCCTGGCTCGGCTGGGCCGTTGGCCCAGTCGGGCAACGTGATTTTTTTAAAATAAAATTCCATCTAGAATAAAAAATCCTAATAAAATATAAAAAATTCTTAAAATACCAAAAACAATTTTAACCGTCTAAACAAAATATTTAGAACAAAGTGAACATTTTCTTGGCCTAAAATGCAGTTTTGAAAAATGCATATTTTTCTAATTCAAATAAAATAGCGATAAAATCCAAATAAAATTATTTATTTGATCTTAACATTTTTCCTCCAATATTAATTTTATTTTGGAGAAGCCATATTATCTCCTCTCATGTATTTTAATATTGGAAATATTATTTGGAGAGAAAATAATTAAAACCAAAGTGATCCACTTTTCAATATTTGAGAAAATTAAAATATGAAAATAATAAAATCCCCAACTCTCTCCGTGGGTCCTTGAGTTGCTTAGGATTTTTAGGATCTCAAAACCAAAATGCAAATAAAATATGATATGCATATGATGTCCTATGTATAACAATCCAAATTGAAAATTTGGGATGTTACATTTCTCTAGTTGCTTTGCCCGTAGTTGCAGGTCCCTCATCAGCACACAACTAGGGGCTTCCTAGTAGATGTTGCCCCAGTTGCAAATCCAACATCGACTCGCAACTCGGCATTTTTTAGCTGTTTGGCACTAGTTGCAAGTCCAATATCGAGTCACAACTAGGGCTTCCTAGTAGTTATTTTGCCCCAATTGCAAGTCCAACATCGACTTGCAACTCGGGCTTTTTTGTAGATGTTTTGCCCCTAGTTTGCAAGTCCAACATCGACTCACAACTAGGGCTTCCTAGTAGTTATTGCTCCTAGTTGCAAGTCCAACATCGACTCGCAACCCGGGCTTTTCTGTAGTTGTTTTGACCCTAGTTGCATGTGCAACATCAACTCACAATTGGGGCTTTCTTTTGTAGTTGTTTTCCCCCCAGTTGCAAGTCCATCATCGACACACAACCAGAGGCTTCCTAGTAGACGTTTCCCTAGTAGCAAGTCCAACGTTTCCCTAGTTATATTTGCCCAGTTGCAAGTACACCATTGATTCACAACCGGGTCCATAGTTTTTGTTTCATCCCAATCGACTCTTGACTCGCAACTAGTGCTTTTTATGTAGTTGTAATTTCCACACTTGTAAGTCCACCATTGAGCCACAACTGGGGTTGTAGTTTGTTTCATCCCAGTTGCAAGTCACCCCTCAGTTTGCAATTAGGCCTTTTTTGTTTTTATAATTTCCCTAGTTGCAAGTCCACCATCATCTCGCAACTGGGATCCGTTTTCGTTTCATCCCACTTGCAAGTCGCCCCCAACTCGCAATTTGAGGTTTTATATGTAGTTTTTTTTGTCGAAGTTGCAAGTTATCCCTCGACTTGCAAACTTGGCCTTTTTTGTTCTCATAATTGCCCTAGTTGTGAGTCCACCATTGACTCGCAACTAGGCCGTAATTTGTTTTTGCAATTGCCCCAATTGCAAGTTGACCCTCGGCTCGCAACTGGGCCTTTTTTTCTTTTCGTAATTGCCCCAGTTACGAGCCACACCATCGACTCACAATTCGGATTAGTTTTGTTTCATCCATGCAAGTTGGCCCTCGACTCACAACTGGAGGCTTTTTTGTAATTTCCCTAGTTGCAAGTTGAGGGTCCACTCGCAACTAGACCCGTAGTTTGTTTCATCCCAGTTGCAAGCCGACCATCGGCTCGTAACTGGACCCGTAGTTTCGTTTTGTCCAAGTCAACGCTCATGAGCCATTTAATGATTTTTTAGGCTGCATAGGGGTAGCCTACAGTTGACCCTCGAACTCACAACCCAGGGTTAACTTTCGGGCATTTTTTGTAGTCGTATGTTGCGGTTAACTCAAAGGTTTTTTATTGAAATGTCAAACATGTCTGTTTTTAGAAAACAACTCAACACTTTTTTTGGAAAAAGTGCAAGACAACTCTTCGCAGCCGATGAGTCCCATGGCATTGGCACCCTCGCCGAGCACTCCGCGTCGAATGAACCCCACGTGGTGGTTGCTGCCCCCGAGCTCTATGCGCCGGACGCCCCGCTGAAGGTGTCGCGAGGTGTCTGGATCCTTTTGTTTGCCGGTGGCTGGATCTTTGTTCACTTCTAGTTCATTCGTGCCTACACTCAGTAGTAAACCAACATCTTGTTTGTAGGCCGGAGGGACAGGGGGGGTGGTGGTGAGGGTGAGGGCGGGCGAGCGGCCCTTTCCTGAGGAGCAACCATGGAGCTCAGACTATAGCAAGTCGTTGCCTGAGGCACCAACGAATGGCAGCAGCTATAGAGCTTGTTTTTTAGAGTTGTGTTTTCTGTAGGTACCAACAGACACAATATTCAGGGTGTTGATTCTAGTTTTTAAATTGCAGATTCAGCCGAGTTGTGTTTCACTAACAATGAGTTATCCAGGCTGTTTGATATTTCATCTTCTTGATCTGTAAGTTTTATAGTTGAGAGTGTAAATTAAGATAGTGTTCACATTTTCATGCTGTAAGTTCATAGTTCAGAGTATTTTTTCAGAGAGGGTCCACATTTTGATCTATAAGTTCAGAGTTTAGGATGCGGGATTCAACCTATTTTTAATTTTTATTTTGATCTGTAAGTTCATAGCTCAATTTGTGTGATTCATACCTTGCTTGCAGCTCCTTCTAACTTTTTTTCTCAAACAAACGACAACCCATGAAGCCCAACAACAATGCCTGACAGGGGTGAGGGGGTAGCTGGGCTGGGCGGGGTGGTCAATGACAAACAAACAAGCAACAACTACATTGCGATCGGGAGGATCGATGAGTTTCGACGCCCACGCTGCAGCGCGGTTGGGCCGGCCCAAAACACGAGCATGCTCAAACAGGAAAATATAAAAAGAAAATAATTGGCGCGTGCGACGGGACTTGATCCGGCAATATCCCGTCTCTTGTTACGAAATCTTACCACTCAGCCACAATGGCACATCTAGAAAATAATATCATTTCTATTCTTTTGTAGGTTCTTCTTTCCTTTTTCCTTTTTCCATTTTTCTTTTCTCTTTTTTCTTTTTTTCTTCCTTATATGATGATTTTCTTCCAAACCCGTGAACTCTTTTAAAATCGATGAACTTCCTATAATTTCGATGAAATTTGAGAAAGTGCACATACTTGATAAAAAGTTCATCGGATTTGAAAAAAGTTCACTAATTTGAAAAATAAATTCATCGGATTTGAAAAAAGTTCATCAAACTTGAAAAAGGTTCATCCATTTTTAAAAAAACTTCATCGAAATTGAAAGAGTTCATGGATTTAAAAAAAGGGAAAAAATTCATCAAATTTGAAAAAATGTTCTTTGAATTGAATAAAAAATAATCAGTTTTACGAAAAAGTTCATCGAATTTCCAAAAGGTTCGTTGAAATTGAAAAGAGTTCATGGATTTTTTTAAAAAAAATAGAAAATTTTCATCAAATTTGAAAATAATTTCATTGAATTGAACAAAAAAACACTCAGTTGTGAGAAAAAAAACTCATCCATTTTAAGAAAAGTTCACGAATTTAAAAGAAATCACCAAACCAGGAAAAAAATAGAAACAGAAAAACGAAAAATGGAAAATGGAAAAAGGAAAAAAGGAAAGAGGAAAGAGGAAAGAGGAAATAAGGAAGAAGAGATTAACACGTGAGGTGCGTGCACGCTGTGGTTATTGCAGTGTGGTGTGATCTCTGAGGTTTGGGGTTTGATTTTCGTCACCTGCGCCGGTTTTGGTTTTTTAGCAGAAAAAGGGACGTGAGATGGGCCGGGCCGTGAGTAGCTGTTGCAGGCGCCGGTTAGCAAAAACAGTAGAAACCGGCGCCTGCAATGCCAAATAGGAAATTCCCATATTAGATGTGAGGTATTATCTCACATCTTTCTTTTTTTTTGCGGGGAGGTATTATCTCACATGTAGATGTGACATAAACAGAGTTTTCGTAGTGACCCTCCTGTCTCCCATTGGATTCGTTCGCATGAATCGCGCAGGATCGAAGCTATGTCCGATTTTCAAACTAGTTTACTGTAAGAAACAATATCCCACTCCACACCTTTTTCTTTCCCCCAGATGGCATTTTTTTGTTGGAAAAATCAACATGGCAGTTTTTTAAATTTTCAAACTATGTTACATGTTATCACATGGCATTTTTTATTTATTACAGTATAAGAGATGATAGTTTTTTTTAAGAGATGGTATTTTTATATTATTATGTGAAGAGATGGCATTTTTTATTTAAGAGATTCCATTTTTATATTAAGAGATGACATCTTTTATTTAAGAGATAGAATTTTTTATTATTCGGAGATGGCATTTTCATCAATAGATGGCATTTTTTTGGTTTTATTAAGAGACGACACATTTTTTCTTTTATGTTCACATGGCAGTTTTTGTTCATGGCATGTTTATTGAGATGATGGTATTTTTAAAGTTTTAGCATGGCATTTTTTATTTTTATAGTTCATACAAATATTTTTCAATCAGTCGTCTGTATACTTATAAAATTAGAGAGATGGCATTTTTATAAAGTAGCATGACATTTTTTGTAAGGTAGATCATATTTGGGGTCTTTTTTTATCTACAAGCAACAACATTAACAGCAAATGGCTACAATACTGAATACTGCATCGCACTTTGTAAATATGCAATGAATCCTATATATCACACTACGTAAGACATTGGATACGTACATTATTTTTTTAGGGTAGGATACTTACGTTAATGGACCATAGAAAAAAAGACTGAACATGTGAGACAATTTTTTTCATTTTACCCTTGCTATTACTCTGGTCTTATCAGTTGGCTCTTCTTACTTTCATGTCACGCAATCTTACAGGTTAGCCCACATGTCTTTTTTTGCAGCCGTTTCTGTTTGTATATACTAACATAAAAAAAGGTAGTTAATTTTTGTTGCAAGAAATTGATGCTTTTTCTATATGCATGCAAATTTTCATGAGCATTTTGGAGTATCGATTTTTGGAGCATCGATTTTTCGGCAAGAAATTGATGTTTTTTCTTCATGCATGCAAATTTTCTACATGTTTTCGTGCAAATATAGGACATGAGCATTTTGGGCATCGATTGTTTTGTCCACACCTCCACAGTGTGATTACATCCCAAAGATTTATATGCGTGTTGAAAAACATCAATGTTTTCTGCAGAAAAAATCAGGATTGTTTCAATTCGTTTACATTTTTTTTTCAAAATCTACTGTTCAACTTGTTGGGCTACGACTACAATATAGTTTTTTTTTCCTACGTGCAGATCAACCAGGAACATGCTAAGGGAGATGAATAACGGATCATTATCACTAGACGCGCAGTGATGTGCAACGGAAGCAGAGTTGGGGCAGTACGTCTCCGACGTCGGCTCCTCCTCGTCAATCTCCCTCGAACAACTAGTTGTCAGATCCTACGTACAGGTTCACTGGAGCGGCGCAAGTGCACCTCCTCTAACTATATCCGCACATGCAGTAGGAACACCATGCGGCGTACTTCTAGGTCCGATCACACAACTGACGACTCGTGGAGGTGGCTAGTTGCAACACATGCAAAGCCTTAACGACAAAGGCCGAAGTGATCAAGTGAATATGTGTGCCGCACCTCCACTATATATTGACATCCTTCGCGGGCTCAACACATGGGCATCTCACGGATCCTAATGAAGGAAATATGCCCTAGAGGCAATAATAAAGTTATTATTTATTTCCTCATATCATGATAAATGTTTATTATTCATGCTAGAATTATATTAACCGGAAACATAATACATGTGTGAATACATAGACAAACAAAGTGTCACTAGTATGCCTCTACTTGAATAGCTCGTTGATCAAAGACGGTTGAGTTTCCTAGCCATAGATATGAGTTGTCATTTGATCAACGAGATCACATCATTAGGAGAATGATGTGATTGACTTGACCCATTCCGTTAGCTTAGCACTTGATCGTTTAGTTTACTCCTATTGCTTTCTTCATGACTTATACATGTTCCTATGACTATGAGATTATGCAACTCCCGAATACCGAAGGAACACTTTTTGTGCCACCAAACGTCACAACGTCACTGGGTGATTATAAAGGTGCTCTACAGGTGTCTCCGATGGTGTTCGTGGAGTTGACATAGATCAAGAATAGGATTTGTCACTCCGATTGTCGGAGAGGTATCTCTGGACACTCTTGGTAATGCACATCTCTGTAAGCCTTGCAAGCAATGTTACTTATGAGTTAGTTGCAGGATGATGCATTACAGAATGAGTAAAGAGACTTGCCGGTAACGAGATAGAGCTAGGTATTGAGATACCGAGGGTCGAATCTCGGGCAAGTAACATACAGATGACAAAGGAACAACGTATGTTGTTATGCGGTTTAACCGATAAAGATCTTCGTAGAATATGTAGGAACCAATATGAGCATCCAGGTTCCGCTATTGGTTCTTGACCGGAGACATGTCTCGGTCATGTCTACATAGTTCTCGAACCCGTAGGGTCCGCACGCTTAAAGTTCTGTGACGATCGACATTATGAGTTTATATGTTTTGTTATACCGAAGGTTGTTCAGAGTCCCGGATATGATCACGGACATGACGAGGAGTCTTGAAATGGTCGAGACATAAATATTGATATATTGGAAACCTAGATTTGGACATCGGAAGAGTTCCTGGTGAAATCGGGATTTTACCGGAGTGCCGGAGGGGTTACCAAAACCCCCCGGGGGTTAATGGGCCTTGTTGGGCCCTAGTGGAGAGAGAGGGGCCGACCAGGGCAGGCCGCGTGCCCCTCCCCCTCTTTTCCGAATTGGACTAGGAAGGGGGGCCTTTCCTTCTCCTTCTCCCCCTTCCTTTCCCCCTCCTAGTAGGAGTAGGAAAGAGGGGAGTCCTACTCCTACTAGGAGGAGGACTCCTCCTCCTGGCGCGCCCTACAGGGCCGGCCGGCCTTCCGCCTTGCTCCTTTATATACGGGGGAAGGGGGCACCCTAGAACACACAAGTTGATCATTGATCTCTCCCAGCCGTGTGCGGTGCCCCCTCCACCATAATCCACCTCGGTCATACTGTAGCAGTGCTTTGGCGAAGCCCTGCGATGGTAGCTTCATCAACATCGTCACCACACCGTCGTGCTGACGAAACTCTCCCTCGAGCTCTACTGGATCGTGAGTTCGCGGGACGTCACCGAGCTGAACGTGTGCTGAACGCGGAGGTGCCGTACGTTCAGTACTGAGGATCGGTCGATCGTGAAGACGTACGACTACATCAACCGCGTTGTCATAACGCTTCCCCTTAACGGTCTATGAGGGTACATGGACAATACTCTTCCCCTCTCATTCCTATGCATCATCATGATCTTGTGTGTCCGTAGGAAGTTTTTTGAAATTACTGCGTTCCCCAACAGTGGCATCCGAGCTAGGTTTATGCGTAGATGTTATATGCATGAGTAGAACACAAGTGAGTTGCGGGCGATACTAGTCATACTGCTTACCAGCATGTCATTCTTTGGTTCGGCGGTATTGTTGCATGAAGCGGCCCAGACCGACATTACGTTTACGCTTACACGAGATTGGTTCTACCGACGTGCTTTGCACACAGGTGGCTGGCGGGTGTCAGTTTCTCCAACTTTAGTTGAACCAAGTGTGGCTACGCCCGGTCCTTGAGAAGGTTAAAACATCACTAACTTGACGAACTATCATTGTGGTTTGATGCGTAGGTAAGAACGGTTCTTGCTCATCCCGTAGCAGCCATGTAAAACTTGCAACAACAAAGTAGAGGACGTCTAACTTGTTTTTGCAGGGCATGTTGTGATGTGATATCACTACAAAAAAATACACTTCCGTGATGATACGTGTTTGTCACAATAGGTCACGTTTTCTCTCATGCATGTACATCCATGACAAATTTATGACAGAATCAAGATAGTCATAATTGTGCTATCGTAGAAGTGTTCCATGACATTACCAAAATTATCATCAAGGAAGTGTCCACTTCCATGACGATAAATCGCGCGTCACATAAGTGCTTTCATCAAGGGTGACCGACACGTGGCATCCACCATAACGGGACGCCATTAAGCTATTGGGTTGGGTTTTGGATCCGATAACCCGTTAACAGCCCCGACCAATGGGGATTTTCCATGTGTAAAATCATCATTGGCTGGAGGAAACACGTGTCGGCTCATCGCTGGGACAGATGTCATCCACTCGTTGGACAAGGCGCCTATGATACGTCGACACGTGGCACGACCCAACAGAGGCCCATTCCTGTGAAAAGGCCGGCCCGTTTGACTTGGTCAAAAGGTGGCGGGCCGGCCCATGGAAAGCCTGTTAACGACATGTTTGCATATAGCCCATTTACAGCCGGCTAACCCAAGGCCCGTTACACCCTATTCGAATTAGGCCCAGTAGCGTCATCTGGGCCATCCAATATGATTCCAGCCCGTTTTCACTTCTGGACCATGTATGGCCCATGATGTCTTTTGGCCCATATGAGGCCCTATGTAACTCTTGGACTATTAATGGCTCATGGTGAAACTGGCCCGTAATGAACAGTGTATCACTTTACACCCATTAACGGCCCATGGTGAATCTGGCCCGTAAAGAACAGTATATCACTTTATACCCATTACCGGCCCGTTATTCCGTTGGGCCGTTTCTAGTCCATGTTATCTTTCGGCCTTCTCAGAGCCCATTTATTCTTGGGCTATTTTCCAGCATTCTTTTACTTACAACCTGTTACTGTCATTTTCTGCTTGTTGGCCAAATTCAGCCCGTGGTTACAATCGGCCCATTTGTGGTCCGTTAATACGTTGGGCCGTTTTCATAGCGTCATCAAATATAGCCTATTAACGATGGCCCGTTATGGTCGGCCCTTGAACGGACGATTCCAACTCTAGCTCGTTTACGGCCAGAATGCGAGCTGTTTGGCCCATGTTTGGCCAATCGATCATACGGCCCGTATAAGGCCCATTGATGATACGACCCGTAGAAGGCCCATTGTTTCTACGGCCCGTAGAAGGCCCATCGTTTCTAGGTCCTGTAGAAGGCCCACTGTTTCTACGGCCCGTAGAAGGCCCACTGTTTATACGGCTCGTAGAAGGCCCACTGTTTCTACGGCCCGTAGGAGGCCCGGTGTCACTACAGTAAATATTAGCCCATGGTTGTTGTGGCCTAGTTTTAAAAAATAGGTTGTCGCAGCCACTAGCAAACCGCAGAAAAAGAAATGCACTGACTACAAGCAAACAAATAAACATGACAACAAGGAAATAAATAAGAAAGCAACTTACACTAGGCTATCACGGCTATTACACATATTACATCCACTGGGCATCAAAGTTCGCCACCAGTGCAAATATAGGGAACACAACAGCATATAAACGCCGCAGCAAAACAAGTCCAGAACTGAAACCACTTCAGAAGAGCTCAAGAAACAATATCCTGGGTACCCATAATGCTGGCAAGATTCTTAGCAAGTTTATTAACTTTCTCTTGTTTGGCGCTTAAGTCCTCCAGTGCTTGCTGTTGCACCAAAAAGTATGCATCTGAATTCTGCAGGGACTTCCTCTGTCCTTCGGCTTCCTGTCGCATAACATCTGATCGATGTCTTTCAACTTGAAGTTGAGACTCAAGAAGCCGAACTGATTCAGGCAACGAGTTCGAAGAGCTGGTGCCAGCAGTGGTAGCCAGTAACTCGAACACTACATCAAGACAGGACTTTGGGGTAGTCTCAGTGTCTTCAATATAGTTTTTATCAGCTTTCTTGGAGACCAACAGGGATGTCTCACTATCTTGAACCTTATCTGCATTACTTCCTTTACCATTGCATAACAGGGTACTCTTCTCCAATATTTTATCCGCGTTCTAAAAGAGAAACAAACAAACACATCTCAGGTTTACAATGTAGTATATGAAACTCATTTTGGTAAACCAGTTCAGTAGTAAGGTGGACAGGATAACAGCATGAAACAAACATATATCTATGTAGTATGGTCACTGTATGGTCTATATCATTCTAGTTTATGTTGCCAAATCAAGATAGATACAGTTCGAATCATATCTATTTAAGACAAAGCAGCATAGACAGAATATAAGTGTGGGAAACTACACAGCAATAACAACACTTGTAATGTGCATGGCATGAGAACATAACTGTTTATTCAATTGAAACTGAAATCAACATAGAGCAAGTTACAACAGCAAACAGCCAAACACGTTGAAGAAACAGGTTTAAAACATACCTGTTGCGCCATTGGAGTTTCAATTGCATCCTTCAAATTTGAAATTAGTTGGTATCAGTAAATACAGTGATGCAAGAGCAAAGTAGTATGAACCATAGCTACGGAACCTGACCTGAGAACAATTCTTCTTCTGCTTTAAGCGTTGACTTCGGGTTCGGAGTGGTGGTCCTCGTGATTTGGGCACTGCAGTTGCCTTACTAACTGCTCGTGTTTGGGTGCTCTGTGGTGGAGACGGTGCTGTGTCAACGGGAACTGGGTGTCTATCTGCTGGGGTTGGGGTTAGAAGGGGTGTAGCTGGTTCTCTGTCCAACTGGGTAGGGGTACAATCTGCATGAGTGTGGGTTATGTGTGGTGGGGCTGGTTCTTGGGCAAGTACAACCGTGGTTCTATCTGCATCGACAGGTAGCACGATCTTTTCTGAAGACCGTGTTTTTACTCCCACAGATACTGCCATCACTCCCTCCAATTGAAATGGCTGATAAACAAGAAAAGTAATTGAATGTACAGACATTGTAAGATAGACAGGTGCAATGGATAGTAGGGAAGAAAACAGGGCATGAAATAATTCACATTTATGTTGTCTAAGCAAACAGAATAGCAGGACATAATTTCACATATATGATGGCTAATTAAACAGGATAGCATGACACAATTTCACATGTATGATGGCTAACTAAACAGGATAGAATGACATACTTCAAAATATGATGACTATGTAAACAGGATGACATGATATAACTATACGATGTGTCTATTAAAGTGGTTGGCATGCCATAAATCACAAACATGCCGTCGATGGAAACATGATGGCATGATATAATTCACGGATAGAATGACATAATTTAAAATATGATGACTATGTAAACAGGATGAGATGATATAACTATATTATGTCTTTAGAAAATGGGTTGGCATGCCATAATTCAGATACATGCTGTCTATGTAAACATCATGGCATGACATAATTCAAATATATGATTTATATACTAAGGAAGTGAGCAGAGGGCAATCGCATATATGATGTGTCAACTAAGGAGATGGCATTCAATATTGTGTATATGATGTAAAAACTAAGCATTGCAATACAACATATGCATTATATGAGTAATATAACCCTGCCAAGTTTGAGCATACACCTCAGGGGGATAATAGGACTGGTCATCTGCCTCTGAATCCTCCTCTGAAGAGCTATCTGTAACCAGCAAGATATCTGCTTCAGCAGGTAGCATTGTCTGCTCTGAAGACCTTGTTTTCACTCCAGATTTCTCCATCACCAATTCAAATGGCTGATGCACAGGAAGAGCAGTTGAATATACAAACATTGTCGACAAAAGCAATGAGAAATACAAAAAAAGGACGGCATGATATAATTCACATATATGACGCTTGCCTAAACAGCATGGCATTGCATAATTCACATACATAATGCCTTGCAACAAGATAACATTGCATAATTCACATATATAATGTCTTGCAACAAGATGGCATTGCATAATTCACATATATGGTAATTAGACACTAAACAGGTGGCATTCACACAAAGCATGTCTAAACTAAGCAAATGACATAGCAATGCAAGATACCATACGCACGATATGAGCAACATAACCCTGCCAAGTTAGGGCATGCACCTCGGGGGGGGGGAATATGACTGGTCATCTGTCTCTGAATCCTCCTCTGAGGAGCTATCGGTAACCAGCAAGACATGCGCTTCGTCAGATAGCATTGTCTGCTCTGAAGACCTTGTTTCCACTCCAGATTTTTCCATGACCGTGCCGAATGGCTGATGCACAGGAAGAGTAATTGAATGTACTAAAATTGTTGACAAATTTAACACGTAATAAAAAATGATGGCATGATATAATTCACATATAAGATGACTGGCTAACCAGGGTGGCATTGCAAAATTCACATATATGATGCCTGGCTAGACAAGATGGCATTGCATGATTCACATATACGATAAAGAAACTAAACAGATGGCATTGACACAAAGCATGTCTAAACTAAGCAGATGACATCTTTAATGTATACAGTAAGCAATGCAAGGCACCATATGCATGATATTACCAACATCAGCATGCCAAGTTAGAGCGAAGACCTCATGGGGTAAATAGGAGTGGTCTTCTCCTTCTGAATCCCCCTCAGAACAGTTATCTTCCTCTTGATTACGATCCGAAATGGGTGGAGGGGGGCTGCCTTTGCGCCCACCATGGAACGACGTCTGCATGAAATTTTATTGCCACGCAAGGCTCGTCTCTTTTGCTCTACATGATCAGTTCCATTGTGTACAATAACTGGCATGCATAGGAATAAAACATAGTGAGATTATGTAAGGAGTGCATGCACAAATCCAGAGTGATGGTAGCAAACTGTGGATAGACCCAAAACCAATGATAGCAGGCAGATAATAGCTTTAGTTAAAAAATACAGATAATGGCTCCTTTAATGTTTGTTTGCACCCAACATGAAACTCATAGTAGACACCGGAGATTAACCAGATAGTAGACAGATAGTACTGATTGCTGCCCCAATATGTACCCCACAACCATTTAAAAACTCAAGTTTCAGCATTAGTTTGGACCTGACTCGGAGTCTAATAGGTGAACACGACGATAATGTAGCATGTCATCATATTAAGCGACGCATAACGTAAGCAGACACGGAAGAGTGCGACCTCTCTTGCGGACCCGTGTAGTCCTCAAGGTCATCTGCTCAGTTGATGATGGTAATGCAGTTGCCGTGGCTGCCGGCGGCGGGGAAGAAGATCTGAGGCGGCGAAAGACAGTCTGGAGAGCGGATCCCTGCTGTGGTGAACCCTTCCGTCGTTGGAGCAGCTGAGCTGGGGTGGAACACAGCGCCGCAGGAGCAGGACAAACCACACAAGGTTTTCTTTGACACATATCTGTAACAGAAGTAATTGAGTAAGGGCTTGTTTGAATTTGAGGATTCTAACAATGCAGGGATAGGAAATAGACAGGAATAGGATAGGAATGCACGTGCAAAACAGAGAATTTAAAAACACAGGATTTCTGCCAATCTGGGTGTTTGATTCACAACAATTGGAAGATCACAGGATGCAAAAAAGCATGGTGAGATTAAGTCAAACCACAAGAAAATGTACGGTTATAATGCTATTATGCTACTATCTCTTAGTCTTGTGCTTGATGAATAGGAATATGAAAAGGAGGAGAAGTGGAAATTAGAATTCCTACGGTTTTTCTTTCAAGGAGACACTAAAGGAACAAATCCTACAGTTTTCCTTTGCTCCATTCCTTTGCACCAAATTCATGAAAAGTAGTACCATAGGAAACTTTCCAATTCCGATGTTTTTCATTCACTTTTCCTTTCAAGCACTGGCGATTCTAGTAGGCAGGCTTGAGCAAGGAAAATCCTACACTAAAAAATGTTTTTGTGCTACTTCTATTACTTTGGACCCAGGCCACTGCCATACTAGCTCAACTCCCAGGCCCATCGACAAATGCACAGCTCAAACGCGCAGAGATAAATAATGATGGCGTTCAAGAGAGTCCATCACGGATAGCTAAGTTGCCTGGTACCTCACTGCTTGTCATATAGTAGGATAAAATAATCGTATTTCCCGTTACTACGAGTGCTCAGTGGACAATATATATAACATGTAGAGTAAAAAAGAGATGCAACAAGTGTACAACCTCTTTGGCGAAGCCATGTCGATCTCAGCGTGATTGGGTTGGCCGGTGAGGATGCTCCGGCTGACTTGGCTGTCGGAGGAGGGGAAGAAGATCTTAGGCGTCTGGAGATGGAGCCCGAGGTACTGCTCCGCTGTGATGGAGGGTTTCGTCGTTGGAGCAGCTCCGGTGAGTTGTACGACGCCGAGGCTGAAGCAGGACAAGAGAGACAACGAACAACGTTAACCTGAGTGGAATTCTAATAGCATCTCCAATACATGACGTAAAATACATAACCACAAAGTGCTAGATGTAAAATACATCAGCCGCTCATCTCTGAACTTAACTGTCGAAACTGAATTTAACTGTCGAAACTGAACTTAACTGTCGAAACTGAACTTAACTGTCGAAACTGAATTTTGCTGTCGAAACTGAACGCACTAGCAAGGTGAGGCTACACGTCGGTCGACTGACTTTTTCATCTCTGGTCAGTCGATTTTGCAGCCGTTGGATACGAAATCAAGGGCCTGCGGTTCATCTTCAACCTCCACCCCCTGAGCCGCCAGCCACCACCGGCCAAACAGCAGCCCCCCGCCGCCCGCGGCCGGCGGTGCGCCGCCCGCCCGCCCCGAAAACACTCCCCACCGCCGGTCCGCCGCCGCCCCGGCCATCCCTCTAGGCCCCCCCGTGCCGAGCTTTTTCTCCGGCGATCCCCACGCCACCGCCCCGCCAACGCCCCGCCACCGCCGGCGACCACCGCCCCCATCCTGAACCCTAAGATAGATAGTGGGGTACCTCTCCGGCGAGCCCCCCTCCCCGCTGCGGCTGGTTCTTCCTTCACCCCGGCGAGCCCCCCACCCCCTGAAAATCGACTGACCCAAAAGTCGATTCAGTCGACTGAAGTGTAGCTAAATCGGAGCAGCATCGCAAGCAAGAGCAAGAGCGAGAGCAGCAGCGCGAGCAAGAGCAATAGCAAGAGCAGACCAGGCAGGGGACCGAGAGCAAGAGCAGAGCAGCAGCGCGAGCGAGAGCTAAAGCAGCAGCAGCTCCTACTGATGTGGACGTCGCCGCCGAGGGAGCGACGCCGTGGAGGAAGTGGCCGGCGACGCCGCCGTGGATGGAGCCGCGCCGTGTCGGCTCGGGACCGAGCGCCGGCAGCACCGTGAGATCGAATCAAGAAGAAAATGCGGCGATTAGTGTACAACCTCTTTGGTGGCGCCGATTAGGCCGCAGCTTCATCCGAGGAAACGGTGATGATGATGCTCTTCCGGTGGTGCAGGTGAAGACGGCGGTGTGGGAATGGAGGTGGCGCGAAAGACGAGGGGAACGTCGGGGCAGCTCCTTGGAGGTGGAGGACGGGGTGGCTGAACCGGCGGGACGATGAGATCGACGACGGATCCTCATCCGGTACGGTGGATGAGGGACGTCGAGGTGTTGCTGTGGACGACGTCGTCGGGGAAGAGGCTCCGGCTGGGTGGCGGACGGAGCAGGGTGTGGGGTTTCGTCGCGGGTTTTCGCGGCCTCGGTGTACGAATGGGTGGGCGGATGGGATGGCAGTGGGGAACCATGGCTTAGAGACGCGCTTGTCCGAAATGTGGGGTAAGTTACGAAAGTACCCCCACCGATTTGAGGCGGTTCTTTCGGTTCAGGGGTACCACGGGCATTTCGCGTGTCGGGATTTCACAGGAGGTGGGAGTTTTCGCGCGCGTTGTAATTTCGGAATAGCAAGGCGCGGGTTGAGATGGAGGGAGTTGTCGGAGCACAACGAGACAAAGATATATCTTAAATATTTCGGGCTAACAAGGCGCGGGTTGAAGAGGCGGGAGTTTCGCAGCACGATAGACAGAGACGCTAGCTTGAATTTTCGGCATAACAAGGCGCGGCTTGAAATTTCGGAAGAACAAGCTTAACGTGTACCCAAAAAAAGACAATTTGCACCTCAACACGCACAACACACACACAAACACCATTTAGACTAGAGTAAGGTACACGTGCATTGCACGCATGAGATTTGGCAACCAAATTATGAATAAATACCACATTATAGCATGCAAGCTTTGAGTCATATATGCATGATGTAGATGTTCGTTTAATTCTTATAGTTCATTTCATTCAAAATCATCTAGTTTTTATAAGAAAGCTAATCTATTTTAAGATTCATGGAATTGTGCGTCGTAAGACATAAAGTAAAAACAAATAATGGCAAATCATGTAGAAAAACATTTGGGCAATTCTGATACGGAAGATTCTAGAACAAATAAGAAGTGCTTGTGTTTTGATGTTTGTGCATTATGCTTAAGTTCAACCATGGAGTCTTCTAGATTATACATGTGGCGAAATCTGGTGGAATCTAGATGATATCCAACGGCCAGTAGTGCTCAAATTTGCCATCTTTGGACCATCGGATTCGCCTCATCCAACGACCATCTTTCAAAGTTAAAGTTACCCGCACACAATATAAAAAATATAAAATATAATATATATAGGGGTATAGATATAGATATGTGATGCGAAAGCCGCCCATCATCTCCAATTAGAATAGTGTGTCCATGCACGGATGCGACGTGGCCAAATGATGTCTGCCATCGGTATCTCAAATTCAAATCAGTCTGACCTTGTTCAATGTGTATACATTACAACATGCTCGTTTCCAAACCACACCGCGCAGATCTCCGTTATATTCATGCATGCATGGGTTTCAAACATCAGGATCTCTTATTCAAATATTTGAATTCAACTTTACATTGATTATGACCTCACCTATTCTTTTACACCCACACAGTAGTCTTCTCTTTATAATTGTACCACTAACTTTCTCTCGTGCATGCATGCACACACACTACCAGTCGGCATTATCCATCGCACGCATGCAATCTTTTTCTTCAGGTCGGTCTCCCATGAAGGCACACACCCACACACATCCCCCTCTCCATCATATCGGGCATTCTTTATCTCTCACGCGTGCATGCGCAACGATCGATGTTCCTCTATGTATGTGTGTATATAGCTAGGTCTTTCATAGTTTTCCACACAAACCGATCAATCGATATATCCAGTGAGGTCTCACCCTCTTTCCCACGTCCACATCGATCAATCTATACCTCTCTATATAGGATTAACATATATAGCTAATACACCCACATTAATTATATATCCAACGTCCCCCTCTCATCATCCATGCCTTCCGCTTCATCTCTCAGACGCGTGCACAATGGCGAAGACAGGGGGCAGTAAGGGCCCTGCCCCCTCCCCCCTAACATCACTATATATCGAGGCTAATATGAATGTGATCATTAGACAATTGCTGCTAAAAATGGTTTAAGTTCATGAATTGACCCTCCTCGTAAAGGATTAGCAATGCTTGGCCCCCTAGCTCATTTATTTTTCATGGCTCCGCCACTGCGCGCAACAGCGCACGTGTTCGCCCCCTCTCTCTAAATATCGATCTCGCACTTGTGCATTCCTTCATAGTCTCCCTCCACTCGGCCCCTCGCACCATCTTCTAGCCCCCACCGGATTTTGCCACATGTACAATCTAGCAGACTCCATGGTTGAACTTAAGCATAATGCACAAACCTCAAAACAACAGTGGTTCTCTTTTGTTCTAGAATCTTCCGTATCATAACTGCCCAAACTTTTTTCTAGTTGAATTGCCATTATTTGTTTTTACTTTATGCTTTACAACGCACAATTCCATGAATCATAAAATAGATTAAGGGCTTCTTTGATTCAAAGGATTCTCAAAGGAATTTTGGAGGATTCTAATCATTAGGAATTTTTCCTATCTTGGTTGTTTGATTCGTAGGATTGTAAACCATAGGAATTTTTCCATATGATTCATTTGCACTAGATTTCATAGGAAACATCCCATCCACTCAAACCTCTTTGAAAGAATTCTGCGTTTTTTCTATGCACAATCAAACACTCGTACAATCCTGTAGGATTCAAGACGACATTCCACTATAATCCCATGTTTTTCCTATTCCCGCGTTCTTAGCTTTTTTATAAAAACTAATTGATTTTGAATGAGATGAACTATAAGAATTAAACGAAGGGCTACATCAGGCATATATGACTCAGAGCTTACATGCTATAGTGTGGTATTTATTCATAATTTGGTTGCAAAATCTGATGCGTGCAATGCACGTGTACCTTACTAGTACTTCGAGTATGTGCAAAACACGTAAATTAGAATACCAATGGCACGCTACACAGTGTCTCTCTTACAGTTCATGAAGCCACGTGGCACATGTGGAGGCGTTGTCGCGACCTCCTTGCGTGGATTGATCACAGTGACGTGCTGCTGGTTCCAGAAGAATGTACTCGTCCTCCCTGAGCCATACTGGCGGTACATGCACGAAGCGAAGATGTGCACGCACGCCACGCACGCACTCATTCCCTCGCACGCACACGCGGGTACACGGGCGGACGCAATTTTGTACCAAGATCCACCCCATGTGATAATTTGACGCGTGTAAAGTCGTTCACTTCATTGATGGTCAATTAATACAGCGCATGCAAATTGAGTGGACGTGAGGGCGGAAGAAAGACATTATTACTCCACTGCGCGCATGCGAGTAGTTAAATCGTGGGTTGCTAGTAGTACTTCCATTGGTCTCCTTCGTATTTTGTGCCAATTTTTGACAGTAACATAATATTTACGCATTTGAGCAGTGTAGTACTTGAAATTTATGTTCCGCTAAACTCATCGGGAGCCGTTTCGGGCCTCGAAACCAAAACCATCAATTAATCTTTACCTTGTTCCCATCACATTCGAAAGCCTGCTCACACCTACTAGTACGTACCAAACCTGAACGTGTTCCCACTATGCAGGTATTAGTACTAGTGCTAGTACTTAGGTTATAAAAAGGGGAACTACCTAACCGAAAATTACTCTACCTTTCCTCCTCATAAGTGCTTCTTCTTCGTCCGTCGTTGCCATGGCCGGTGAGCAGAGCTCTAGGTCGAGAACTACTCGTAACAAGGGAGCGGCAACCAAGGCTGCGGAAAAAAAGAGAGGGCTCGCCGCCACGCAGAGACCTCGAAAGATCTCTCACGGGCAGGCGATGGCTCCCAGGAGCGCCCTAGCCGCGGAGGCGAACATGCCGAGCCGGCGGAGCTGGAGTCGTTATCCCTCGACGGCATGCCCGATCAGCTCAAGCCTCAATAAGCAGAAGGAGTTCATCCAAGGCTTGATGGAGTTGCTGAAGGAGAGCCTCGACGACATGCCCGCTGAGCTCAATCAGCAGGGGGAGTTGACCGCCGGCTTGGTGATGCTGCTGAAGAAGAGCATTGCCTCGGAGAAGAAGGCGACCGGCGAAATCCTGCGACTTCAGGAGGACAAGGCGAAGCTCTGCCACGAGATCGACCTGTTGAAGGAGAAGAACGCCGGCTGGAAGAAGCTGCATGAGAATAGTAGTTCCTCGATGAAGATGCTGCAGGCCCTCGTCATGGAACAGAAGGAGGAGTTGGCGAAGCTCCGCATCGAGCACCCGGCTGCTGTCAAGGTACGTAATGCGGCCGTGGAACAGATGATGAAGGCTCGCGTCGAGAAATCCCGCGTCATGGACAGAATGAAGAAGATGGCGGAGGAGACGCGCAAGGAGATGGAGGTCGTGGAGGCGATGAAGAAGCAGTTACGACTCCGCGGCGAATTAGATCATTTGGGGTGATAATCTTCCTTCTTCTTTTGCTCCTGTGTTTCATCTTTTGCTTCGGGTGTTTCGCCGCACGTGTCACGTTCTCTGCGAGGCATGAATAGAACAATGTTTTTTTGAGGGAATGAATAGAACAATGCTAACAATGAGATGACTAGCAAATTAGATCATTTTTATCGCCATATGGCACTGGGCTGCCGTGTTTCGTGCTCCTCCGTCGCAGTACTACTCCAGTGGAAAACTTGAGTATACCGCACGGTTCTTTGCTCCTCCTCGATCAGGTCGTCGGCGCATTTATACGAGCAGTCAAATCACAAGGCCCCGCCTTCCAGCAGTAATGAGCCGTCAAATCACAAAGGCCCTCGCCTCTCGTGAAACCGACCAAGCTAGACTGCCCCGCCCTCTAGCCTTTTAAAAAATGTATACTTTTGTACAGCAGTAGTATCGATGGATTGCGCCATGGAGCAAAACTTGAAATTAAAAAAAGGTGGTACATATAGAGAGCGCTCGTCGCCAAATTATGCATATAGTACTATTAAAAAGGCTAGTCACAATAATGGTGTCCAGCACAACCCACCCCTCAAATAAAACTAAGAGGGTGCTTGGATACGTTTTAGTCCCATGACTAAAAGTAGTGGGACTAAAACATGCTAGCCTCACCCATGCTTGGATCCAAATACTAAAAAGGCTAAAATCAAGTTAATGAGCATTTATTATCCTCCAAACCCTCCAATCCAGAACTCGCCTGTGTTAAAGGAGAGGAGTTAAATGAGTAGAGAGAGGACTAATCCACATTTTAGTAGGGGTACCCCTGACTAAAAAATTTTAGTCTCAAGACTAGTTTTAGCCCCTCTTTAGTCAGGGGTGCTTGGAACTTTAGCCTCTTAAAGAGACTATTTTTAGTCAGACTAAAATAAGTCCCTTGGATCCAAGCACCCTCTAAGCATCCTGGAATTCTTTGACAAAACTAAGCACCCTGAAATTCTTTGACAACTAAACTGCTGGCTATATGATGTTGGCCATATATATTGTACGTATATAATGTGAAGAAACGAGTGGTAGTACTATACCAACTAAAAGATGAAATGTAAGAAATACTAGTATGTACGTACTGAAGAGTTAAAGTAACGAGAAGAAACATAACATAGTTCTGCTGGGGGCTCAGCACAACACACCCCTCAAATTAAATTAAGCACACCTGAAATTAAACTTTGCAACTATTCCGGTAGACACTGCATTAGAACCACCATGAGCAACGACACTGCCACCTTACTCGGAGTCCTCGTCCACGTCCTCGACTTCGTCCTTGTCCCTCTTCCTCTTGGCCGATACTTCTTTGCTTGAACCGCACACTTGGCTGTTGCTCTTCATCCAACCCTTGTAGATATTGAAGCAAAGGTAGCCATCCATTGCAGCGTAGTGGATGTGGTCTATATCTAGTACATTCCGCTGCCATGCATGACGATGAAACGTGTATGGAGGTTTCTCCAGTTTACCGTACGAAGGATGAACCATGGCTCCTGCCAGGGTCAGCATTGAAGGCTGACGAGAGGACACCAGCCGATTCTTCTGGAGGTCGAAGGGTTGCCTACAACGAGGCCTATCCGACGCAGGACTTCCTTGTCGTTACTAAAGTCTACAGTAACGAATTTGACTAGGTTGCTCTCGAGGAAGTCCTTAAAATCCTGGCACTCAACGTCGGCATGGCATATGTGGTAGACCAAGCATAAGTCATGCACGCAAACCTGGATCACGGCGGGCTTCTTCCTCTCTTCGTCCTTTAGATCCTTCTCTGTCCCAGGACTGTGGTGTACTCAACATCTAGCCCAGCGACCCACTCATCATCTGAGTTTTCGAACATGCGTCTGAAGCGAGAAAGGCATCCTTTCACCGTCGCGGAAGAACGGGTGTAGATGACGTCGAACTCATCGCCGGTGATGGTTCTAACCTTGTACTCACCGCCGATCGTGG
Source organism: Triticum aestivum (assembly GCF_018294505.1). Classification (NCBI taxonomy): domain Eukaryota; kingdom Viridiplantae; phylum Streptophyta; class Magnoliopsida; order Poales; family Poaceae; genus Triticum; species Triticum aestivum. The sequence goes on along the minus strand of NC_057794.1, from coordinate 46,115,362 downwards.
AGATTTGGGACGCCATGGATTTGGGAGGAGGGTTAGGATTAGTGGAACTGCCGTAATGTGAATGGACGGGACGACTAGGAGCGAACCGCCGTAGTATTGAAGGACGTGCGGGGACGAGTAGGAGCGAACTGCCAGCGTGCGAACGGCAGGGTAGTGGCTTTCCATTCTCCCATGATACGGGCTTCCGAGAGCCCTTGGATCTGAGATCGAACGGTTGCATGGCGTGATTCTAGACCTATGGGTGAATATCCTATCCTGGAGGGTTATTCTGCAAATTTTCAGCAACTTAGCATGCGACCGTTTGATCTCAGATCCAAGGGCTGCCAGCAGCCCGTATCATGGTCGCGCCTACCACGACCGTCGCGTCGCTCGCGCGGTCGCGCCCTTGGAGATTTAACACGGTGCGTTAGGCTATCTGATGTTGGCATGTCATACATAGTCATCACTTAGTCACTCATACTACAACAAGGTTGGCTATAAGGTTGGCTATAAGTGTATTTTTTACTCCTCTCTATCTCTTTCTTCGTACTCCCTCCGTCCCATAATATAAGAATGTTTTTGACACTAGTGTAGTGCCAAAAACGTTCTTATATTATGGGACACAGGGAGTACTAGTATTTATTGCATTTGCCAAGGAGTGACCTCTTCCAATGAAATGGTGTTGCTAAGTTTGCTTCATTTAATTAGCTATAGACTCAAAATTGTCTTTTCACCTAGGTACACGCGCTTAGCACCGTTTCTTCCTTGGGTCACCAAACTAGTCTCTCTCTTCTTGATTAACTTGCCACATCAGACTTTATGCCTATGTGGCAAGCTTAAGCACCTGTAGGAGCAAGTAAAAGTAAGTACAATGGTGCTCTTTACATGGCATTTTTGCATATGTGGAGGAAAGAGAGGCAAGGAAAAAGTGGAGAAGTGGGCTCTCATGCAAGAGCCAGCCTCTACTACATGGTGGAGCATTGGGAGAGGCACCTGTATGGAGGTGGTCAGGAATCGGGAGACTCACGCCGGTCGTAGAGCCGCAGTTAAAATGATAATGGCAAGTCAAATCACGGGGCCCCACCTGTCCAGCAGTAACTCGCTGTCAAATCACACAGCCCTACGTTTGCAGCAGCCTACTCCCTCATCTTCTCGCGTCTCTATCGAACCGACTAGGCGGAACTGCCCCACCAGCTACCGCACAGGAAAAGCCCCGCCCTCGACTTTTAAATAGTATGCAGTGTACTAATTTTGTATCCATGGATTGCGCCCACGCCATGGAGCAAAGCATCTAGAAAACGGAAGAGAGACGGTGGTCTTGCAATAGAGAAGGGGGAGAGGCGAGACGGTGGTTTTGGAATGTAGATGATGGAGCAGAGAGAAGGTGGTTTTGCAATGGAGAAGATCATAAGAGGGAGAGGCGAGACGATGGTTTTGGAATGGAGATGATGGAGAGGAGAGGAGGTGGTTTTGCAATGGAGAAGAGGGAGAGGAGCGTGCGACAGCGATTTAGGATTGGACGAGAGGGCCAGCGCGCTGTGACTGGATCAGATTCAAAATCAATTTACCCTTCAATTAAGAAAGCGACCCCACATTAACTAGTCTCCCTTTTATTCTGGGTCATAATTGACCATGATTTTTGCACATAAAATATATGGTATATGTTGCAAAAATAATATAATTTGAAAGTACATTCAGATACGAACCAGGCGATACAATTTTTGGTGACATGCATTCACATTTTGCTTGTCAAATATAGTACGTGGTAAAACTTTGACCCAAAAGACGCAAAACAACAAGAAAATACTTCCAAGACCTGCGCCGCTCTTCTCCTCTTAAACCACCACCGCTCCTCTCATGTTCCAATCTAAATGCAGCGCCACTCCTCTCCTCTTCCATTTCAAAACCACCGCCCCTCCTCTCCTGTTCCAGTCCAAAACCAGCGTCGCTCCTGTCCCGTTCTAATCCAAAACCAGCGTTGCTCCTCTCCTCTTCCATTCAAAAACCACCACCGGCGAGTGAAGGTGCTGTGGAGAAGTAGATCGATGGAGGAGTACAACCGATATGTGAGGATTGAAGGAAATATGCCCTAGAGGCAATAATAAAGTTATTATTTATTTCCTTAGATCATGATAAATGTTTATTATTCACGCTAGAATTGTATTAACCGGAAACATAATACATGTGTGAATATATAGACAAACAGTGTGTCACTAGTATGCCTCTACTTGACTAGCTCGTTGATCGAAGATGGTTATGTTTCCTAACCATAGACATGAGTTGTCATTTGATTAACGAGATCACATCATTAGGAGAATGATATGATTGACTTGACCCATTCCGTTAGCTTAGCACTTGATCGTTTAGTTTGTTGCTATTGCTTTCTTCATAACTTATACATGTTCCTATAACTATGAGATTATGCAACTCCCATTTACCGGAGGAACACTTTGTGTGCTACCAAACATCACAATGTAACTGGGTGATTATAAAGGTGCTCTACAGGTGTCTCCAAAGGTACTTGTTCGGTTGGCGTATTTCGAGATTAGGATTTGTCACTCCGATTGTCAGAGAGGTATCTCTAGGCCCTCTCGGTAATGCACATCACTTAAGCCTTGCAAGCATTTCAACTAAATGAGTTACTTGTCGAATGATGAATTACGGAACGAGTAAAGAGACTTGCCGTAATGAGATTGAACTATGTATTGAGATACCGACGATCGAATCTCGGGCAAGTAACATACCAATGACAAAGGGAACAACGTATGTTGTTATGCAGTCTGACCGATAAAGATCTTCCTGGAATATGTGGGAGCCAATATGAGCATCCAGGTTCCGCTATTGGTTATTGACCGGAGACATGTCTCGGTCATGTCTACATAGTTCTCGAACCCGTAGGGTCCGCACGCTTAACGTTTCGATGCCGGTTATATTATGAATTTATGAGTTTTGATGTACCGAAGGTTGTTCGGAGTCCCGGATGTGATCACGGACATGACGAGGAGTATCGAAATGGCCGAGACATGAAGATTGTTATATTGGACGACTATATTCGGACACCGGAATAGTTCCGGGGGTTATCGGATATATACCGGAGTACCGGGGTGGTTACCGGAACCCCCTCGGGGGTTATTGGGCCTCATGGGCCCAAAGTAGTGGGAGAGAAGAGGCAGCAGGAGGTTGCGTGCAGCCCCCCTTACCCCAATCCGAATTGGGAAAGGGAAGGGGGCGAGGACCCCCTTCTCCTTCCTTCTCTCCACCTCCTCCTTCCCCCTTCTCCTAGTTGGAATAGGAAAGGGGGGCAAAACCTACTTGGAGTAGGATTGCCCCCCCTTGGGCACGCCTCCTCCTCTTGGCCGGCCCCTACTCCTCCACTCCTTTATATACGTGGCCAGGGGCACCCCATAGACACAACAATTGATCTCTTGATCTCTTAGCCATGTGCGGTGCCCCCTTCCACCATAATCCACCTCGATCATATCTAGCGGTGCTTAGGCGAAGCCCTGCGACGGTAGAACATCATCGTCGTCACCAAGCCGCCATGCTGACGGAACTCTCCCATGAAGCTCTACTGGATTGGAGTTCACGGGATGTCATCGAGCTGAACGTGTGCTGAACTCGGAGGTGCCGTGCGTTCAGTACATGGATCGGTCGGATCGTGAAGACGTACAACTACATCAACCGCATTGTGCTAACGCTTCCACTTTCGGTCTACGAGGGTACGTAGACAACACTCTCCCCTCTCTTTGCTATGCATCACCATGATCTTGCGTGTGCGTAGGATTTTTTTTGAAATTACCACGTTCCCCAACTAGGCTCGCAGACGGCGATCCTGTGAAGCTAGCTAGGATGTTGGAGATACAGTCTTGGTTTGACAACAAGGACCAACTAGCGGCGATGGCGACATCCATGGCAAAATAACTGCAATAGAGCGAAAAGGCGGCGATACTCCCGGAGGGAGTGGCGCCGGAGTACATAGAGCTGCTCCTTTGGGCCATGGAGGAAACAGATTCACCGAATCCGATCGTGAGGGAGCGGTGGTGGGAGTATCGATCCCAGATGGAGCATCCACCAGAGATTGAAGGATCGAGCATCTACAGGGTGCCGTTTGTGAGGGTGTCCTGCCAGAGCGAGCCGGTGGAGTCTTCGTCGACCGAACCCAACTGCAAGAGGAGAAAAGCAGTTGGCCCGACGACGCTTCCCCGCCATCGCCTCGCTCGCCGTTCACATCACCTCACGGGGCGGCTGTTTGCCGCCGAGGAATAGGAGGGGCTGCCCCCCTAGTCCAAAAGTCGGGCAGGTTGTGAATTGTCAGGAGGAGCTTAGGGTTGTCAGTATTTGCAGGTTGTGAATTGTGTTTTGTGTTGTGTATTTTGAGAGTACTTTAAGATATGAATTTCTTTTGAATTTCAGATTTGCAGTATTGAGCATATGAAGTATTTTATGAATTCTAGATATCTATTTTTAGCACTTAAAAAAATGTAGTTTCATAGGAGTATAAAAGTGCAGACAATGTGATTCTCAAAGAAGAAACTGCAAGTTTCAGTTTCAGATAAGAAACTGCAAGTTCAGTTTAAGATAAGAAGCTGCAACTTTTAGAGGTAGAGCATTTATATTAACACGACCTTTTCAAACAGGGTTAACATCATGTTGGATGTTTTATTCATGGTCGAAAATGGAACTACCAGCCAGTTAACATCATGCTGATCAGCATTCATGCATAGCACATCTTCATATGATGCACAGTCAAAATGACCACACAATGTCGAGTGTGCGAAACACAGAGAAAACGAGGGACGAAGTTTTGGCAAGTGTTGGACGTGGTTTTGGGCTGCCCCATCTAGGCTTTCATTTTTAACATGCGCAGCCCACGACCTCGGATGGGAGGTCCATAGGCCTGTTTGTATTTTCTTAGGGCTGTCATGTATCGACCGGCCTATGGACCTCCCATCCGAGGTTTTATTTTTGGCAGCCCAATTTATGTATTTTTTTGAAGAAAACGCAGAGGTCTGTTCTATTTTTCTACATAAGAATAGGAACGCCAGGTCCAACTTATGTTTCCCTTCTAACTATATTATATATTTAAATTATTTTATATGTTGACTGTTTAGTTCACATAATTGACAAATAGATCACCGCTCTCGCGATCCCCTTCGCCCCCGCCACCACCTCCACCCTCGCCGCCGCCCCCGCCACTACCTCCACCCACGCCGCCGCCATAGATCTCGCCGCCACCCCCTGCCTCCTGACTCCGGGCGCGCCTGCCCCCCTCAGCAAGTCCGCTCGCGCGCCCCATGGAGTCGCCAACCATATCCACGGGGGAATGGCTGGAAGACAGGTAGATGTACAAGATGCATCTCCCACATGTCTACATGCCTTCCCGCGGATGCTTCAGCCCCTCAACTCCGTCACGCCGGCGGTGCTGCGGGAGACTCGAGGGAGGAGATGGAGGGAGCGGGCGATGCGGATCCGTGACGACGCTCTCTCCTGGACCCAGTGCACGCGCGAATGGAGGGAACCAGAGGAGGAAGCTGCGAGGGAGGAAGCCGAGGAGGGTCCGAATCCTTTCTCTCACTCGCGCAGGTATGATCGGATGTGTAAGGATCATGTGGATTGGGAGCTGCTGAATCTATCCCTGCAGATCTACTTCGAAGGAGATTTCTCAGAGAAGCACAGGATGCCCCACCCCAGGTTGTCGCCAATTGCGTTCGTTCGATGGGCGAAAGGAGAAGTGAATTCAGGAGATCCACGCCATGCTGCAAGATGGGAATGCTTGACTGGACTCATGCCCATCAGCACGCCACCGGAGCCGGAGCAGGTAGATCCCCTACCTTACCTCTCCCCCAAACCTGCAGAAGATTGAAATTAGGTTTGCAATCTGCTTCAATTGAGCTGTCTGGTGGTTATTTCTGCTTCCTGAGAGACAACATCTGGCTGGAGGATGAGAAGGAACCAGGAACTCCGATGAATATCCCCAATCACAATGGGGGGGAGCGCCGGTTGGGCAGTGGTGCTGCCCACCTCCGCCCCAAATGGGGGCACAATCTTGGCAGGCTCCTGTAATTGCCCAAGATCAATCTGCTGGTGGTTTTGACTCTCAGATCAGTGGAAATCTCAAGGCAAGAATCAGCAAAAGAAGAGACAAGATATCCAGAAAACTGCTCCTGCCCCTGCTTCGGGCCTTATGGCATACTCTGAGGTGATTTTCTACAACTGTGATGAACCAGGCATCAGTTGGATAAATGTGTCAAGCCCAAGAGTTGTTTTATCTGCAAAATGGTTACCCATAAAGTTGAGAATTGCCCTGTCAGAAGGAAAACCCACAGTTCTGCTAGATATGTTGGAAGTGCTGCTCCAGGATTAGGGTTCTACCACATAGACCAACCCAATGAAAATGCTCAGTATCATGGCTCCCAAAAGAATGTGGGGATTGTTCTGGTAGAAGCTGGTGAAGTGACCAAGCAGGAACTTGCCACTAAGTTTGCAGACATTTACAAAACCAACTGGCCCTTGCCAATCAATGCCCTAGATGAGTGAACATTCTTGGTCAAACTCCCTCCTGAAATAGATGTAGTTCAAGTTGCTAGATACCCCTGTTTTGGTCTCAAAAAAGACAATGTTGTAGTCTATGTTGAAGTCTGGAAAGGAAGGATTGAGGCTGAAGAGGACCTCCAGGAAACTTGGATCAAGATCAGGAAATTGAACCCCCAAGTTGTGTGACTAGACTATGATGGATCAAATCACTTCCACTCTAGGGTCTTACTAGATGTGGATTGGCAGCATAATTTCAAGTCATTCTATGAGACTGTTAGGGTCAAAATATTATGTAAAGATCCCTCCAAAATCCCTGCTGAAAGGCTTTTTGGAGTTGGGAACAAAATCTACAGGCTAGTCATTGATGTGGAGTCCTTAACCCCCACTGAAACTGGCACCTCTACCAACCTCTTTGCTGGTACATATGTCTCTGCAGCTGAAACTGGTACCAATCTTGCTGAAGATGCTGAATCCAACAGGAGCTCTAGATCTGAATCAGATAAAGGTCCTGCTGCCAATTCTGGGGACCCTAACATTAGAGGACAGTCTTTTGGCCATAATCAGATGCTTGGAGAAACTACACCCACTTCAGTCCTCAAGACACACCTCCCTGATTCTCCATACACTCCTTAACTCAGCATCCAGGAAAAGATCTTCAATTCTGTGCTTGATGAAACTGATGGATTCAACCTCCTTAGGGAAATGGAGCTCCTGAAAGATGATGATCTGATGGAATTAGAAGGTTCTGTAGATCTACAAGAGGATCAAGAGGCACTTGTTGAAACAACTGAACTCCCAGACAATTTGGACTCAAAATACAACTCTGACTTCCCTGCCCTTCCTAAGGAGAAGCACCTTCCCAAATGGTGTCCTGTTCAAGCCACCAGAACCAGTGCCAGGGTAGCTGGTGACAAGAGAACTATTATTGAAAAGGCTCAACAGCTCAAAGAGGTTCAGAACCTGGAAGTGCAAAACCCCCAGGGTATGAAACACACTTCCTTCTCCAACTTTAATGATCCGTCCTTCAATGCCATTGCTGCTAAGATTGGTGTAGATGTTACGTCTCTTAATGATGGCATTGAATGCTCTTCCATTATTTACCCTCACCAAAACAGATCTGAAGGCTCTGTTTGTGAGAATTTTTCTCTAGATGGTAGTTCTAGTTTAGACTGCCTTCCATAAAGTTGACCTTGATTTCCTTATGAAGCTCCTAGAGCTTAGAGGTTTTGGGGGTAAATGGACTAGTTGGATCCAGCAACTTACTCATGGGGGGTCTGTTAGGATCAAGTTAAATAACTGTGAAAGTGATTTTTTCGTTGCTGGTAAAGGCCTTAGGCAAGGTGACCCCATCTCCCCGCTTTTGTTGAATTTAGTAGTGGTCGTTCTTACTAAAATGCTGAGCAAAGCTGCTGATCATAGTCTGATTGCAGGGCTTTGTCCCGAGGTCTGCCCTGGTGGCATCATCTGCCTTCAATATGCAGATGATACCATCCTTTTCTTAAATAATGACTCTACACATGCTAGCAATCTGAAAACTCTTCTAACCTGTTTTGAACAAGTCTCAGGCATGAGAATCAACTACTCTAAAAGTGAACTCATCCCTGTCAACATGGATGATCAGGAGTTAGCTGACTTCCTCTCTATTCTAGTCTGTAATAAAGGTAACTTACCCATTAAGTACCTAGGTATCCCTCTCCACTATGATAAACTGAGGAGAGAGGATATCCAACCCCTTCTGGATAAAATCATTAAAAGGATTACCGGGTGTAGGGGCAAACTTCTCTCTTAGAGAGGTAGATTGATCCTCATACAAGCTTGTTTAGCTAGCATTCCAATGCATCTCCTCTCCTTCTTCAAGTTCCCTAAATGGGTAGTGAACCTCATCAATTCTCAGATGTCTCATTGCTTGTGGAATGATTTTGAAGGAAATAGGAAGCTACACCTTGCTAATTGGGTCCTAGTCTCTATGAAAAAAGATTTTGGAGGCCTAGGCATACCTAACCTCCAAGAAATTAACATCTGTCTTCTAGGGTCTTGGATTAAAAGATTCTATGAGGAAGACCTAAAACCGTGGAAGCTTCTTATTGCCCATAAATACCTAGGAAATAAACATAATTTTTTTGTCCCTTCCTCCAACCCTAAGACCTCTAGATTCTGGAAAGGATTAAAATCTATTATGCATGCTGTGAAATTTGGCTACAGATGGAACATAGGGGATGGGAGCAGAACCAGGTTCTGGGAAGATACTTGGTTTGGCACATCCCCCTAGCAGTCCAATTTTGGCGTATTTACTCTATCTGCAATGAGCTTAACAAAACTTTCAGTGAAGTTTGGGATGGTTAATGCCTAAAACTCTCTTTTAGAAGGAACTTTAGTGATAGTATCATGGAAAATGGTTCCAGTTGGAGGAAATTGCCAAAAGCCTTACCTTTACTGCCGAGCCGGATGCCCTGATTTGGCAACTGGACAATAAGGGGAAGTATTCCTCCAGCTCCCTCTATCATGTTATCAACTTTAGAGGGGTTTAACCCGTGTTTATCCCTGCTGTCTGGAAATTGAGAGTTCCCCCTAAAATTCATGTATTTCTCTGGCTTCTCTCCAAAAACAAATTGATGACTAGGGATAACCTTAGGAAGAGACACATCATCAAACCCCTTGATTGTATTTACTGCTTGGAACAAGAGTCTTGCTCTCACCTATTTTTTGAATGTATAGTTGCTAAACATCTCTGGGCCCACATTGAGGAATATTTCTCTAGTCAGATTGGCTCATCCTTTGAATCTGTCGCCAGATTTTGGATTGCTACCAAAAAGTGCTCAGTTTTAAATACGGTTAGCTCAGCTGTCATTTGGTGCCTCTGGAAATGTACAAATGCTATGATTTTCAGTAACACCTCCTGCATTTCCATTCCGCAGGTCTTCAGGTTGATCAGGAACATGGTGAGGAACTGGGCGATTCTCTCCTCCGGATCGGACAAGGACAAGTTGATGAGCTTCGTAGAAACACTAACAAGATCCCTACAGAAACCGTTGGCGATCACTTGTGGCTGAACAAGGCTCGACCTGCTCTGGGGCTGGACCCATGGGCTCGTTTCAAGATCTATGATGAAGATGATGGGCACCTGGCGCCGAAAAAGAGGGACATCCACCATGCTACGCCTTCCAGCCCGGAGTCTTCGCTTGCTTACTGGTCACCGCAGGCTGACATGGCCCCTCGGCTGAAGACCATGAAGGCTTCGCTGGACCCTCCTTGTGTCAATTGAGTGCTCTATCCGCTCTGCCTTTGGCACCGCTCGGGTGATTTGTGTTATTCAGAGAACTTGTTCATCCACCCCCTAGTTTGTAGCTTTTCTACCTTTGCTTTCGAACTGTATCAGAATATGTTGTGGTCTCGTTCTCAGCAATGGAACCGGGGAGATGCTCCCTGTTTTTCTAAAAAAATATTTTATATGTTATTATATATTATTTTCATTGTCATCATATATTTAACAGATACATACATATGTAAGAAAACAATATCCCACATCTTATTAACTTATAAAAATAATTTCTTAACAAATAAAATCCTGGATTGTTTTGGCACGAAAATCCTAGTGATTGTGTACAAAAGCTTGGTAAGATTTAAGGACGAATGTAATAATATCACTTATTATTTAAATATATTTATAACAAATTGCTCAGCCCCTTTTTATTTTTTGATAACATTGATGGCCCAACCCAACATTATAATTAGAATCAGCCCATCAAAATCATGTATTTCGAGAAAGTGCAAATGACCAGTAATTTTTGAGGAAATAAAATAAATGGGCCGCATGGATGCTACATTATTTGATCACCCAACCGAGCTAATGGCCGTAATTCAAAAAAAGTTCAAATTGACTATAAATTCTACCACGCAAAAAAAGGCTGTAAATTCTGAAAAAAATGGGTTGAATACGTGCCACATTTTTGGAGGCTGAAATGTGGGCCAATAGGTCGAAGCCAACGCAAGTCGTTGTCAATTTAGTCAACAAATGATTCTGACATGTTAGCCATTGGATTTACATCCAACGACCAGCATGCATCTTCAATCTCTCGTCTTCTTCCTCCAGCGCCGCTGGGACCACCTCCCGCCTCCTGCTGCTAGCAGCTCTACTTAGCATGCTTCGGTATAAAGTGCTACTCCACCATTGGCCAGGCCATCCCTCCACCCCTCCACACCTCCTGTTCTTCTCCACCGACTGCCGAACCACACCGCACTAGAACCAGTTAACACTCGTACACCTCTCCGTCTGCGACTCTACTCCCGCGTGGAGAGGCGCTCGGCGCGGCGTGGTCAACATGGTCAACGAACGACACCATCGAAAGTAGACTGTGCGTGGAGAGGCTGACAGCTGGGTCCACGGCCGCACACAAGGAAATGCCTCCTTATTACGCGCAGAATAATGATTCCTCCACCTGACATCTGGGACCCACCGGAAGAGGCTCTATATTTCGCGAAAATAACATGCCCCTCGCTGACATGTCAGACCCACCAGCTATCTTCGCACGCAAGGAAGTGCCTCCTTATTACGCACAAAAAAAATGAATATTCCCGCTGCTAGCTGGTACCCAGCATAGTGGGAGGTTGACTTCTGGGCCTACCCAGCATAGTGGGAGGGCTTTGTCAACTTAGCCAATATGAACGATTCTAGCTCCTGTTACCGTACGATGTTCATCCAATGGCCGTAGTGCTTCTTCAACCTCTGGTCTTCTTGCTCTAGCCGCCCAAACCAGCGCCGGTCGTGCCGCGTGCTCCTGCCTCCCATGGCCGGCTGTGATGCCACGGAGGCCTCACGGCCCCCTACTACTCCCACCGCTGGCCAGACCATACCTCTACTCACCCATACCCCCTGGTATTCTGCGGCGATAGTAGCCTCACACCGTAGCCGAACCAGTGAACCCTCGTACTCCTCTTCATGTGGGAATCCACTGCTACGTCTTCCCCGGCTCTGAGTCGTCCCCTTCCTAGTCCTCGCCGTCGCCCACCGCCAGGTGCTCTCAACACTGCGTGGTCAACGTGGTCAAGGAACGACTTCCATCGGACGTGGACTGTATGTGGAGAGGCTGACAGCTGGGTCCACAGCCGCAGCAAGGAAGTGCCTCCTTATTAGGCGCAAAATAATGATTCCTCCACCTGACATCTGGGACCCATCGGACGGGCCACCATATTTTGCGAAAAAAAAACGTTTCCCCCTGACTGTTGGGACCCACTAGCTACATCTTCGCACGCAAGGAAGTGCGTCCGGGCAAAAAAAAAACGATTCGCCCCCTGACTGCTGGGACCTAGCAGCTACATCTTCGCATGCAAATAAGAGCGTCCGGGAAAATAAAAAACGATTCGCCCCCCTGACTGGTGGGACCCACCAGCTACATCTTCACACGCAAGGAAGTACCTGACAGTCGGGACCCACCTGGTCGAAGCGTATGTAGCGTTGTCATTCTGGTCGCGAATGCGTACATACATATATACTGGTGGATGTAGAGGCGCGCACGTGTCATAGTAGAGGCACGTACGTGTCGTAGTAGAGGCGCGCACGTAGCATGTACACGTACGTATAGCGGCCAGGGTGCAAGAAAGAAAATACAGCCACGTATGTGTACATAAGGGAGGGGTCTCGAACGCACGCAAACATATGGCCAGGGCTCGTGTACATGGCTGGGTCGGAACGGAGAAACAACGTCGTCATCATGTTCATGGGGAGGCAGCATCGTCATCGTGTTCATGAGGAGGCAACGGAATGCGTCGTGTTCATGGGGAGGCAGCGGAATGAGTCGTGTTCATTGGGAGGCAACAGAACGCGTGGGAGCCAACTAGCTAGGTCGGAACGAAATGCGTGGTCGTGTTCATCGGGAGGGCTTGGACGGAACATGCGATGGAAACGAGGCCCGGCGTACCGCAAAACAGAGGAAACGGCCTTGTGTTCGACCGGCCACGTTCGTAACGGGATCCTGTTCATTGGGAGGGGTCTGGCGTACCGCAAAACGGAGGAAACGGACCTCCTACGGTCGAAACAGGGGTCCTGTTGATCGGGAGGGGTGTGGCATACCGAAAAACGGATGAAACAGTCCTCCTACGGTCCAAACGGGGTCCTATTCATCGGGAGGGGTGTGGCGTACTGCAAAACGGGACTCCACGGAATACTGTTCATCTCCACCGTCGACCTCCTCCAGCCTCCACGGGCTCCTGTTCATCCAACCTCTACCGCGCACTACTCCACTGGCTACCATTCAACCACACCTCCACCATCTATTGTTCATCCAGCCCTCCACACCACGGGGTCCTGTTCAACCACCCCTCCACGGGCACCCTCCACCGTCTACTATTCATCCAGCCCTCCACCACACCACGGGGTCCTGTTCATCCAGAGGCAACGCCACCGCTCACTGTTCATCCAAACCCCCCCGCAACACTCACTATTCATCCCAGAGGCAGCATCAATCGACTTTAGTTAGCAGCAGTAGCGAAGGAATCGCTCGATCGGGTTCAGTTAACATCCATCGATCGATCGCTCGGGTTCAGTAACGCGTAGCCTACAGTGCAATCGCTCGGGTTCAGTTAGAGCCCAACGCCTCGCTCGGGTTCACTTAGAGCCAACGCCTGGCACACACGCGTGTACGTGTACGAGAGAAACGCGCATCGCTCGGCCCCAGACCTCCCACTGTAACCGGGAACTCCCCGACATTTTCCTCCCCATTGCTTCTACCACGGATTTTCCGTCATGGACGGGCCAAAGAATGTCATGCAGCTACGTCTCCGACCCGCCCAGGACGAAAAGCCCATTTTTTGTCATGATTTTTTGTCATAGAAGTAGGATCCCACCACATCTATGATGATACCGGGTTTTGTCACAATTATCGTCATAGAAGAGTCATATGTATGACAGAAAAAAATTTCGTTCGGCCCAAAATGTCATGGATTTGTCTTTTTTTGTAGTGTATGGTCAAGACATGATGCTATATTTATTGTATGAGATGATCATGTTTTGTAACGGAGTTATCGGCAACTAACAGGAGCCATATCATTGTCGCTTTATTGTATGCAATGCAATTACCCTGTAATTTCTTTACTTTATCACTAAGCGGTAGCGATAGTCGTAGAAGCAATAGATGGTGAGACGACAACGATGCTACGATGGAGATCAAGGTGTCACGCCGGTGATGATGGTGATCATGATGGTGCTTTAGAGATGGAGATCAAAAGCACAAGATGATGATGGCCATACCATATCACTTATATTGATTGCATGTGATGTTTATCCTTTATGCATCTTATTTTGCTTTGTATGACAGTAGCATTATAAGATGATCTCTCACTAAATTTCAAGGTAAAAGTGTTCTCCCTGAGTATGCACCGTTGCCAAAGTTCGTCGTGCCGAGACACCATGTGATGATGGGCTGTGATAAGCTCAACGTTTGTCACATCCCTAGCTTCTGGTGCTGCCTAGTGTTTGCATCATGTTTAAATTTTTGAAACTTGAAATGAGGAAATTGAAAGCCTCGGAAATCATTTTAATAAAGGGGCAGGAAACCCTAAAATTGCAATCAGTAAATCTAAAATGCCCTAGAAATAGCTCTGACAATTTTGGCAAGAGTTATAAATCAAACCAAAATTTTGGGACATTTCTAAGGAATTATTTGGGCTCTGATTTTAAATCAATATTTTATTTGAATTTGGAGTTATATTCATAATATATAATGAATATATTTTCAAATGCCCTGAGATATTTTATGTTTATGAGGAGTAGACCTTAAGTGACATAAAATTATCCAGGGGAGTTTTGGCACTGTTTTCAAATTTGTTTGAATTTGAATTCAGTGGCAATTAAATAGAAAACAGAATAGAAATATATAAAAAAAAGAGAGAAGCCCAGCCACTTACCTGGCGCCCACTTACCTGGCCCAGCTCCTCCAGCGGCCCAGTCCGCCACCGCTACCCCCCTGTCGCCTTCCTCCTCTGCCAGGAGGACGGGCACGCGCCCGGCGCGCGCGGCCACGCGCCCCGGCCACCTCCTCCCTCCCAGCCTGCTTGGCTCCTCCTCGACGCCCCGGTGACGCCACGCGGCCCCCTCGACCCTCTCTCACTCTCCCGTGTCTCTCCCTCCGTCCCTATCCCCCTCTGCTCTCTCTCCCTCCCGCGACCGAACGAAGCCGTCGCCGCCGACCAGCGCTCGTGCGGCCGTAGCCATCCCGAAGCCTCTCCAACACGCCCTCGAGCTCCGCCGGTCCTCCCTCGTCCTCCTCGTCGTCTCACGCGACCAGAGGAGCCCCGGAGCGCCGCCCCCGATGTTTTCCCCCTCCTCGGCCACCGGAGATCCGCCTCGCCATCCCGCTCGCTCCGACGCTTCCCCGGCCCCGTCGTCTGCACCGGCCAACTCCTCGTGAGCTCCTCTTCATTCTCCCCCTAGTCACATTGCTCGAGCTGCCCCCAAACCCCGTTGGCCATCACAGCCGAGAGCTCGGCTCCGCCGGCCATGGCGCCGCCATGGCCAGGGCCACCGTAGCCCGCGCCTGAGCACGTCACCGTGCTTGGTGAACCCCCAGGAGCACGTAGCACTCCTCGTTTTCTCCTTTAGTGCGCCGTAGCATCGCCACCGTTCGCGCCCGAACTCCGGCCGCCGCGGAAGCGGACGCCGCCGTCGATCTGAGTCATCTCCGGCGACCCCACTAGCACCAGACGACGCGGACGAGGCTCGAACCGTGGCCTGTGCTGCGATTCCGTGCATCGCCGCCGTCTCGGACCTCGCCGGCGGTTAGTCGCCGGCAGGTTTGACCGAGTTGACCGGGGTTTGACCCCCCTGGGTCATTAACATGTGGGCCCGAGGCCCTGCTAATTTAGTTTAGATGCTAATTAAATTTTAGCTAACCCACTGACTCACTGACAGGTGGGGCCCAGCCCTGTTAATTAACCCAGTTTAGTTTAATTAAATTCTAACTAAACTAATTTCACTGACACGCGGGACCCACTGTCAGGTTTGACTGGACAGTGACCTGTTGACCTGCTGACGTCACACTGACGTCAGGCTGACGCAATAATGAATTACTGGAATTATTAATATTCTGAAATTCCAGAAAATTGTATAAACTTCTAAAAATCATAGAAATTCAACCGTAACTCCAAATTAAATAATTTATATATGAAAAATTATCAGAAAAATTCAAGGAATCCATCGGTACCATTTTCATGCATGTTTGAATAATGTTTGTCCTCTGTTTTGGACAAAACAAATAAAGGGCATTTAAATAACCATATATGGAGTTGGAATTTGAATCTTGTATTCAAACCAACTTCATTTAATCTGTTGCTAGTTGCATTAGCTCAAAACACATTCATATCGCCATGTCATAGCATGCATCATATTGTGCATTGCATTGATCGTGTTTCTTCTGTGTTTGCCGGTGTTGTTCCCCCTCGATAGACGTTGTACCGATGATGTGATCGTTGACACTGATGAAGACTCAATGTTATCTTCAGAAGTGCCAGGCAAGCAAAACCCCCTTATTCATTCCGATACAATCCCACTCTCTCGCTCCTGCTCTCTTTTACTGCATTAGGACAACAACGATTCATCTGTTACTTGCTGCGGTAGCTGAACCCCTTTATCCTCTGCATGACCTGTCATTCCACAGTAAATAGATGAAACCCACTAGCATGAGTAGGAGTTGTTTGAGCCCTGTTGTGCCTACTCATTCTTGCTTGTTTGTCATGCCTGCTACTGCTTAGAGTTGTGTCAGGCCTGATTCATCAGGGATGAATCAGAGGCGTGTGAACATGTCCTACAGTGTGTGAGCTAAGTGTGTGAACACGATTTGGTAAAGGTAGCGGTGAGAGGCCATGTAGGAGTACATGGTGGGTTGTCTCATTGAAGCCGTCCTTAGGAACTGAGCTCTGTGTTTGTGATCCATGATTCAGCTACTACCATACATTGGGCCCTGAAATATGACCCCGCTCGACTTCTTATTCACCCAAGTCCTCTGTCCAGGAGTTGCAAGTAGTTTCTAGTGTTTGTAGTATGCTGGAGGCCGTGCACAGCGCTGACCGGAGGGGTGGGCTGTGATGCGGTAGGCACGTGGCCGGGTATACCGGGCGCCCATTTGTTGTCACGGAACCCTGTTCACATCGTTTGGGGCTGTGAGCGAAACTCCGGCCGGATCTCCTCATGGATGGAACCCGAATAGGCGATAAACCTGGGCTAGAGACTTGAGTGTTTAGGTAGGTCGTGGTCTACACCCACGTCGGCTTTCGCTTGAAGTCTGCCGAGCACATGTCGTGTGCAGACGCTAAGTGGTGGAAACATGTATGAAGAAGTACACCCCTGCAGGGTTAACATCATCTATTCGAATAGCCGTGTCCGCGGAAAAGGACTTCTGGGTTGCTTATATCAGTTCATAGACAAGTGAAAGTGGATACTCTAAAATACGCAAGATAAGCGTGAGTGCTATGGATGGCGTTCTCGTAGGGAGACGGGAGCGGATCCATAGTGGTGTATTGATATGGTGAATATGTGGACTCGTGTGCGCCACCTCAAAGAGTTACTTGCAGTCGTAGTTCAGGATAGCCACCGAGTCAAAGTTGGCTTGCTGCAGTCAAACTCCACCATCCCCTTGTTGATAATGATGCATATGTAGTTAGATCTGATGTAAGTCTTGCTGGGTACATTTGTACTCACGTTTGCCTATTTATGTCTTTGCAGAGAGACTTCGGTCTCGCTAGTAGTTCCGCGTGGACTTCGACGTTTAGCTTGTTACCTCAGCTACGATCTTGTGCCCTCGGCAGGATCTGATAGATAGTCAGGCTTCTCAGCCTTTTTCATTTATAAATGTCTGTACTCAGACATGATAGCTTCCGCTTGTGCTTTGATTGTATGCTCTGAATGTTGGGTCGTGAGACCCCTGTTTGTAATATCTCGCTCCTCGGAGCCTATTGAATAATTACTTGAGTCATAGAGTCATGTTGTGATGCCATGTTGTGTTTGAACATATCGAGCATATTGTGTATATGTTATTGAAATGCTTGGTATGTGTGGGATCTGACTATCTAGTTGTTTATCTTTAGTAGCCTCTCTTACCGGGAAATGTCTCCTAGTGTTTCCACCGAGCCATGGTAGCTTGCTACTGCTCCAGAGCACTTAGGCTGGCCGGCATGTGTCCTTCTTCGTTCTTGTGTCTGTCCCTTCGGGGAAATGTCACGCGATGGATACCGGAGTCCTGTTAGCCGCTACAGCCCGGTTCACCGGAGTCCTGCTAGCCCAGTGCTACAGCCTGGATTCACTCGCTGATGACCGACACGTTCGATGCTGGGTCATGGATGCCTATCCCTGTAAGTCTGTGCCACTTTGGGTTTACGACTAGTCATGTCAGCCCGGGCTCCTTATCATATGGATGCTAGCGACACTGTCATATACGTGTGCCAAAAGGCGCAAACGGTCCCGGGCAAAGGTAAGGCGACACCCGTGGGAATATCGTGCGTGAGGCCGCAAAGTGATATGAGGTGTTACATGCTAGATCGATGTGGCATTGAGTCGGGGTCCTGACAGCGTTGGTATCAAGCCAGACTGCCTGTAGGATTACCAAGCCAAACTGGTCGAAGTTGAGTCTAGAAATTCTTTAGTTATATAATGGAATTGATTGTGGGATGGAACGTAAGGCTCTTTTTACTCCTTATACCTTATGCCCATCTGATCTAAGTCATCTTATCTTTCCTACGGGGTTAAGGAACTAGGCTATCTCTTCTTTCTATTAGGATCACGTGTTACTAATCTGTAGACTTATAAGATTGTTGGACTTAAGCCTCTGTTCAGTTCCTACTACTTCTGTATGTTAATTGTCGATCTCGAAACCTTGATATTGTGCTTCTGAGTGGTTATGCCACCATATTTGTAGCACGTCTCAAATCTTTTGAGCATTTACATCTGATATGCTGTCCGAGTCACCCTAGGTTTCTGAATAGTCTGAAGCATTTGCAAAATCCCTTCCTCCCGTTCCGATGTTCCTTTGGGCCAGATTAACCACACTAATCGGGGAGTTGAGGTAAATTATTGCCTTGACATATATGTTGGAGCTATTATTATGACCCTAGGTGTTTTAGGGAGTCACCTAGTAATCTAGCAATGTTTTGTGTTCCCAGTGTGAAGATTCTGGCCTTTATTATCGAAAGCATCCTGTGATGCCATTTAGTTAGTAGGCATTCTATTCCTGGGTTCTTGAACCCGAGATTCACCCTACTTACATCATGTTGATAGTGTTGCTAGTTCCTTTAGGATATTAGTAACCTTTGCGATAGTCCTCAAGGTTCGTGGTACATCCTTCTTCAAATTACCATGAACCATTCTTGGCAGGAGTTCTTCTGAACCAAAAGATGACAACAAGAGTGCTCTCGATGAGCTCTCCATGCTATGTTGTGACTCTGCCAGCTCAACCTTTCTGCATGGGTTATCCGGAAGAATTATGTTGAACTTGGTTCGACATACTAATCTATGCATCCACAACTCAGGAAGTTATATGTTCCTTTGAGTTGTCCCTTTTTAGTTGTCCACTGACCTTCGTCTATCAATTGATAGTCAAGAGTATGCGTGCGTTCGTTTATCGATGCCTATTACTCTTGTGGTCCGTCAAGCCATTCTATCGCGGAATGACTAGTAGAAACAAACTCCAGTACCTCTTCCATATCCAGGATTGGGTCAAAGAAGTTGTGCTCCGCAGATCAAATTGCTAATCCAGCTTTTGTTCTGCTCTACCTTCGAGTATTACCATCCTTTATATCGGGATTGTTATAGGAATCGCACACCATCCTATGAACTCTTGGTACAGTGATACTTCTTGCCATCATTGTTCATTCCTCGGTTCCTGTGTTATTGTAACCGGAATGCCGACAAATGAATCATGGCATGTGAAATCAATACCGCTAGCAACTCTGTTGCTTGGTAGTTAAATGGACAATAACCTCATTCTTAGCGTGTTGATTATTGAATCGTCACCCTAAGACTGATTGTGCTACCTAGTCCCTATTTCTGGTGCACTCCTCGATCATTGAGTTAGGATTTTCTTTCAATCCCTTGCTCATTTGATCATATCGTCTTGCCCTGAAAAGAAAGATTGTTCTCGAGCTTAGTAACATATCGGTGGTTCGTGATTTTCCGAATATCTTCTCAAAAGTATCACCAGGTTGTCACCTGACTGTTATGTTGAGCTCGTGATCAAGTTGGTTTATACTGTAAACCACCCTTTCTCCAAGAATCTGTGTTGGATACCCCTGAGCTAGTTTGTTAAGCCAAGCAACAACTTGGAGAGTTGGAAGATAAAATCTTACCTGACTTAGTTCATTTCAAAGGGATACCCTTTGTATGTGTGTGTTGAAGAAAATTGATATTTCATCGACTGACCCTCGTGATCAGTTAATGGACCTATCATCTTGTCGAAGCTTTGATTTGGGTGTGGGCTATCCTCAAATCAAGTCAGAACCAATGATGTTCGTAATGTTATCTTACTCGTGGGTTTTCCTCGAGCATACACCATTATATTCTTTGGTCTGACCAATGCTATCACCGTGTTCACTTAACTATGGAATTCCTTTTAAAGGGAAACCCGGATGAATTGTTGTTGAGCCCATTGACAACATCCTTATCTCCTCCATGATTTTGTTGAACATTCAGCTAGTGTTGGAAACTTTTGAAGCATTTTCTTCATGCTAGCTCATGAAGTATTTGTTTGATGAAAGGAGTGACTTCCTCTTATACACGTGCATTTGGTGAAAGTTGCCGCCATGAATTGAGAAAGTTAGTTTTGCTTCCTCTGGAATCATCGCAAGTCAGTCATGCACACGTGCGAAGTATTCTGTGGTCTGGAGACTTGCAACCTTCATTCCATATGTGTCCCGAGCACACCAAGCCACTGATTGATTTGTTCAAGGACAAGAAGTTCCCTCATAAGAGCTAATCCATGGACTTGTGTAAAGACTTCGATATCCTCGATGATGGTTCCCCACCGGAACACGGTAGTGTTTTATTGTAAGACTACCATGTGATCATGCTTGTCTGGGACAACGTGTTCACATGCTTGTAGCAGAACCAGCTCATGTTTTGGAGTTTGCTATCGTAGTTCATTTCCCGAGAATCTCGCAACGTTGTCTCGTCGAATTGTGTTGCAAACTTTCATTTATCTTCCTAGACTCGATGAGTCTGGAATATCCTGACACCAACCAGATCTGAACCTCAGGCAGATATGATGGTTGGAACATTTTCCAAGAGCTATAATATTGGTCCCTCGATAACCGGTAAGGTGGATGTCGTGGCCAACACACCCAGCCGGAAGACCCATTATTATAGTATCTTGATTGAGGAAGTTGGCCACCTTCCCATAAGGACTTCATAGGATTTACTCCCTAGTTGTGCCCTATGATTTTTGTGTTCTCGAAGTCTGACCTTTTTACTTGATGATCTAGTTACCAAACCATTTCAATAAATGGATTATGCTAGC
This sequence comes from Triticum aestivum, assembly GCF_018294505.1. Classification (NCBI taxonomy): domain Eukaryota; kingdom Viridiplantae; phylum Streptophyta; class Magnoliopsida; order Poales; family Poaceae; genus Triticum; species Triticum aestivum. The sequence continues at coordinate 46,094,357 of NC_057794.1, read as the reverse complement.
ACATCAAGGAGAACATTAGAAGCGGAGTGCTAAATGTCTCTCGGTTGATCATCCAGATTCTATTTCCTTGGCCCCGCCAAGGGTGAAATTTAAGAAAGTGTTATCTTCCTTTGCATCTGCATCATCCATCATCATTCATCATGGTAGCAAGTTGTGTTGCCAGGATCCTTGACACGGATATTGGTAAAACCCTGATGAATATGGAAATGCTCAAGTTCTTGAGAGCACGCACAAGCGCTAGGTGTTATCATCGACACTAACTGGAGTGCTCTCAGTTTCCTCGGCAATGCTATAACCATTCCAATAGTGGAATAACTCTCTATTGTTGAGCCTCTCCCCAGTTACTAGAATCATTCCCAGCATTTGCATTTTGTTCCCAGCTTGCACCGCCAATGTGCCATTCTACCATGGGTCTCTTCCATTTTCGGTGGTAAGCAATTCATCCATTACGTTGTCTTCAACAAGGTAATCCACATCATCCAAGTCCGAGTATGCCATCCTACCGACCCCCTCCAAACGATCGCTCGAGAATTGCCTTAGGCTGGTTTAAAGAGTTTCAATGATCTCTGAATCAAAAGTAATTCTTTTTGCCACCTAAGGGGGTATATCTACGAGTCACCATCCCTAAGGTGCCTCGTTGTGGTATCATGGCAACTCAACTCCTCGCTACGCTGACAACCGTTCACCACCCTCGTAAGTGTGGAATTGTAGTCTACCTGGTAAACCTCCGTCATTTGTTCCACTCCATTCCTCTAGAGGTGTGCTTCGTCTCTCAGCTCGAGAGATGTTGCTATGTCTCATTCCGTGAGTTAATCCTGAGTTGTTCGACCTTCAAGAAGATCGATCCTTCTAGAGTCTCCTTCTCCTCTCATTGTCATAATAACTGGAGTTCTCAGAACAAGACGTCGAGACAAAGATGGTGATCGAAACAACGTTCCTATGAAGTGCAACCTGGATCGTGAAGATTGTACTAGTTTGCGTTTCCCCTTCATCTTACCCTACGCTTGAATCTCGGGACGAGATTCTTGTTTAGTGGGGGCGAGTTGTCACATCCCTAGCTTCTGGTGCTGCCTAGTGTTTGCATCATGTTTAAATTTTTGAAACTTGAAATGAGGAAATTGAAAGCCTCGGAAATCATTTTAATAAAGGGGCAAGAAACCCTAAAATTGCAATCAGTAAATCCAAAATGCCCTAGAAATAGCTCTGACAATTTTGGCAAGAGTTATAAATCAAACCAAAATTTTGGGACATTTCTAAGGAATTATTTGGGCTCTGATTTTAAATCAATATTTTATTTGAATTTGGAGTTATATTCATAATATATAATGAATATATTTTCAAATGCCCTGAGATATTTTATGTTTATGAGGAGTAGACCTTAAGTGACATAAAATTATCCAGGGGAGTTTTGGCACTGTTTTCAAATTTGTTTGAATTTGAATTCAGTGGCAATTAAATAGAAAACAGAACAGAAATATAAAAAAAAAGAGAAGCCCAGCCACTTACCTGGCGCCCACTTACCTGGCCCAGCTCCTCCAGCGGCCCAGCCCGCCACCGCTACCCCCCTGTCGCCTTCCTCCTCTGCCAGGAGGACGGGCACGCGCCCGGCGCGCGCGGCCACGCGCCTCGGCCACCTCCTCCCTCCCAGCCTGCTTCGCTCCTCCTCGACGCCCCGGTGACGCCACGCGGCCCCCTCGACCCTCTCTCACTCTCCCGTGTCTCTCCCTCCGTCCCTATCCCCCTCTGCTCTCTGTCCCTCCCGCGACCGAACGGAGCCGTCGCCGCCGACCAGCGCTCGTGCGGCCGCAGCCATCCCGAAGCCTCTCCGACACGCCCTTGAGCTCCGCCGGTCCTCCCTCGTCCTCCTCGTCGTCTCACGCGACCAGAGGAGCCCCGGAGCGCCGCCCCCGACGTTTTCCCCCTCCTCGGCCACCGGAGATCCGCCTCGCCGTCCCGCTCGCTCCGACGCTTCCCCGGCCCCGTCGTCTGCACCGGCCAACTCCCCGTGAGCTCCTCTTCCTTCTCCCCCTAGTCACGTTGCTCGAGCTGCCCCCAAACCCCGTTGGCCATCACAGCCGAGAGCTCGGCTCCGCCGGCCATGGCGCCGCCGTGGCCAGTGCCACCGCAGCCCACGCCTGAGCACGTCACCGTGCTCGGTGAACCCCCAGGAGCACGTAGCACTCCTCGTTTTCTCCTTTAGTGCGCCGTAGCATCGCCACCATTCGCGCCCGAACTCCGGCCGCCGCGGAAGCGGACGCCGCCGTCGATCTGAGTCGTCTCCGGCGACCCCACTAGCACCAGACGACGTGGACGAGGCTCGGGGTTCCAACGGTGCCATCCGCGCCTCGAACCGTGGCCTGTGCTGCGATTCCGCGCATCGCCGCCGTCTCGGACCTCGCCGGCAGTTAGTCGCCGGCAGGTTTGACCGAGTTGACCGGGGTTTGACCCCCTGGGTCATTAACATGTGGGCTCGAGGCCCTGCTAATTTAGTTTAGATGCTAATTAAATTTTAGCTAATCCACTGACTCACTGACAGGTGGGGCCCAGCCCTGTTAATTAACCTAGTTTAGTTTAATTAAATTCTAACTAAACTAATTTCACTGACACGCGGGACCCACTGTCAGGTTTGACTGGACAGTGACCTGTTGACCTGCTGACATCACACTGACGTCAGGCTGACGCAATAATGAATTACTGGAATTATTAATATTCTGAAATTCCAGAAAATTGTATAAACTTCTAAAAATCATAGAAATTCAACCGTAACTCCAAATTAAATAATTTATATATGAAAAATTATCAGAAAAATTCAAGGAATCCATCTGTACCATTTTCATGCATGTTTGAACAATGTTTGTCCTCTGTTTTGGACAAAAAAAATAAAGGGCATTTAAATAACCATATATGGAGTTGGAATTAGAATCTTGTATTCAAACCAACTTCATTTAATCTGTTGATAGTTGCATTAGCTCAAAACACATTCATATTGCCATGTCATAGCATGCATGATATTGTGCATTGCATTGATCGTGTTTCTTCTGTGTTTGCCGATGTTGTTCCCCCTCGATAGACGTTGTACCGATGATGTGATCGTTGACACTGATGAAGACTCAATGTTATCTTCAGAAGTGCCAGGCAAGCAAAACCCCCTTGTTCATTCCAATAAAATCCCACTCTCTCGCTCCTGCTCTCTTTTACTGCATTAGGACAACAACGATTCATCTGTTACTTGCTGCGGTAGCTGAACCCCTTTATCCTCTACATGACCTGTCATTCCACAGTAAATAGATGAAACCCACTAGCATGAGTAGGAGTTGTTTGAGCCCTGTTGTGCCTACTCATTCTTGCTTGTTTGTCATGCCTGCTACTGCTTAGAGTTGTGTCAGGCCTGATTCATCGGGGATGAATCAGAGGCGTGTGAACATGTCCTACAGTGTGTGAGCTAAGTGTGTGAACACGATTTGGTAAAGGTAGCGGTGAGAGGCCATGTAGGAGTACATGGTGGGTTGTCTCATTGAAGCCGTCCTTAGGAACTGAGCTCTGTGTTTGTGATCCATGATTCAGCTACTACCATACATTGGGCCCTGAAATATGACCCCGCTCGACTTCTTATTCACCCAAGTCCTCTGTCCAGGAGTTGCAAGTAGTTTCTGGTGTTTGTAGTATGCTGGAGGCCGTGCACAGCGCTGACCGGAGGGGTGGGCTGTGATGCGGTAGGCACGTGGCCGGGTATACCGGGCGCCCGTTTGGTGTCACGGAACCCTGTTCACATCGTTTGGGGCTGTGAGCGAAACTCCGGCCGGATCTCCTCATGGATGGAACCCGAATAGGCGATAAACCTGGGCTAGAGACTTGAGTGTTTAGGTAGGTCGTGGTCTACACCCACGTCGGCTTTCGCTTGAAGTCTGCCGAGCACATGTCGTGTGCAGACGCTAAGTGGTGGAAACATGTATGAAGAAGTACACCCCTGCAGGGTTAACATCATCTATTCGAATAGCCATGTCCGCGGAAAAGGACTTCTGGGTTGCTTATATCAGTTCATAGACAAGTGAAAGTGGATACTCTAAATACGCAAGATAAGCGTGAGTGCTATGGATGGCGTTCTCGTAGGGAGACGGGAGAGGATCCATAGTGGTGTATTGATATGGTGAATATGTGGACTCGTGTGCGCCACCTCAAAGAGTTACTTGCAGTCGTAGTTCAGGATAGCCACCGAGTCAAAGCTGGCTTGCTGCAGTCAAACTCCACCATCCCCTTGTTGATAATGATGCATACGTAGTTAGATCTGATGTAAGTCTTGCTGGGTACATTTGTACTCACGTTTGCCTATTTATGTCTTTGCAGAGAGACTTCGGTCTCGCTAGTAGTTCCGCGTGGACTTTGACGTTTAGCTTGTTACCTCAGCTACGATCTTGTGCCCTCGGCAGGATCTGATAGATAGTCAGGCTTCTCAGCCTTTTTCATTTATAAATGTCTGTACTCAGACATGATAGCTTCCGCTTGTGCTTTGATTGTATGCTCTAAATGTTGGGTCGTGAGACCCCTGTTTGTAATATCTCGCTCCTCGGAGCCTATTGAATAATTACTTGAGTCATAGAGTCATGTTGTGATGCCATGTTGTGTTTGCACATATCGAGCATATTGTGTGTATGTTATTGAAATGCTTGGTATGTGTGGGATCTGACTATCTAGTTGTTTATCTTTAGTAGCCTCTCTTACCGGGAAATGTCTCCTAGTGTTTCCACCGAGCCATGGTAGCTTTCTACTGCTCCGGAGCACTTAGGCTGGCCGGCATGTGTCCTTCTTCGTTCCTGTGTCTGTCCCTTCGGGGAAATGTCACGCGATGGATACCGGAGTCCTGTTAGCCGCTACAGCCCGGTTCACCGGAGTCCTGCTAGCCCAGTGCTACAGCCTGGATTCACTCGCTGATGACCGACACGTTCGATGCTGGGTCATGGATGCCTGTCCCTCTAAGTCTGTGCCACTTTGGGTTTACGACTAGCCATGTCAGCCCGGGCTCCTTATCATATGGATGCTAGCGACACTGTCATATACGTGTGCCAAAAGGCGCAAACGGTCCCGGGCAAAGGTAAGGCGACACCCGTGGGAATACCGTGCGTGAGGCCGCAAAGTGATATGAGGTGTTACATGCTAGATCGATGTGGCATTGAGTCGGGGTCCTGACAACGTTCATTTACAATAGGTGTAAGACAGTTTTACACACGCAGAATACTCGGGTTAAACTTGACGAGTCTAGCATATGCTGATATGGCCTCGGAACACTTGAGACCGAAAGGTCAAGCGTGAATCATATAGTAGATATGATCAAAATAGTGATGTTCACCATTGAAAACTACTCCATCTCACATGATGATTAGACATGGTTCAGTTGATTTTGGATCACGTGATCATTTAGATGACTAGAGGGATGTCTATCTAAGTGGGAGTTCTTAAGTAATATGATTAATTGAACTTTAATTTTTCATGAACTTAGTCCTGATAGTATTTACATAACTATATTGTAGATAAATAGCTCGCGATGTAGCTCCCCGTTTATTCTGATATGTTCTTACAAAAAATCTAAGTTGAAAGATGTTAGTAGCAATGACGCAGATTGGATCCATGATCTGAGGATTATCCTCATTGCTGCACAGAAGAACTATGTCCTTGATGCACCGCTAGGTGACAGGCCGATTTTAGGAGCAGATGCAGACGTTATGAATGTTTGGCGAGCTCGATATGATGACTACTTGAGATTTTAGTGCACCATGCTCTACGGCTTAGAATCGGGGTTTCAAAGATGTTTTGAACGCCACGGAGCATATGAGATGTTTCAAGAGTTGAAATTAGTATTTCAGACTCATGCCCATGTCGAAAGGTATGAGACATTTGACAAGCACTTTGCCTACAAGATGTAGGAGAATAGCTGAGCTAGTGAGCATGTGCTCAGAATGTCTGAGTACTACAATCACTTGAATCAAGTGGGAGTTAACCTTCCAGATAAGATAGTGATTGCCAGAGTTCTCTAGTCACTATCACCAAGTTACTGGAACTTTGTGATGAACTATAATATGCAAGGGATAACGGAAATGATTCCCAAGATCTTGGTGATGCTGAAATCGACGAAGGTAGAAATCAAGAAAAACATCAAGTGTTGATGGTTGACAAGACCACTAGTTTCAAAAAAAGGGCAAAGGAAAGAAGGGGAACTTCAAGAAGAGTGGCAAGCAAGTTGCTGCTCAAGTGAAGAAGCCCAAGTCTAGACATAAGCCTGAGACTAAGTGTTTCTACTACAAAGGGACTGGTCACTGGAAGCATAACTGCCCCAAGTATTTGGCAGATAAGAAGGATGGCAAAGTAAACACAGGTATATTTGATATACATGTTATTGATGTGTACTTTACTAGTGTTTATAGCACCCCCTAAGTATTTGATACTAGTTTAGTTGCTGAGATTAGTAACTCGAAACGGGAGTTGCAGAAGGAACAGAGACTAGTTAAGGGTGAAGTGACGATGTGTGTTGGAAGTGGTTCCAAGATTGATATGATCATCATCGCACACTCCCTATACTTTCGGGATTAGTGTTGAACCTAAATAAATGTTTTTTGGTGCTTGTATTAAGCATGAATATGATTTCATCATGTTTATTGCAATACGGTTATTCATTTAAAGTCAGAGAATAATTGTTGTTCTGTTTAAATGAATAAAACCTTCAATGGTCATACGCCCAAGGTGAATGGTTTATTGAATCTTGATTGTAGTGATACACATATTCATAATATTGATGCCAAAATATGCAAAGTTAATAATGATAGTGCAACTTATTTGTGGCACTACCGTTTAGGTCATATTGGTGTAAAGCGCATGAAGAAAATCCATGCTGATGGGCTTATGGAATCACTTGATTATGATAGTTGATGCTTGCGAACCATGCCTCATGGGCAAGATGACTAAGACTCCGTTCTCCGAAAAAATGGAGCACTACTAGGAAAACCCTTACCAGTAGCGCTAGTTTTTTGGCTATTAGTAGCGCGGGCAGGCGCGCTACTGCTACAGTGCTACAGCTATTTTTTAGAAGTAGCGCTTGCTTGAACCAGCGCGACTGCTATCTATATCTGGCAGTAGCGAGCCTCTGTCCATCACTACTGCTAATACTAGTAGCGTGCCCCTACAACCAACGCTACTGGTAAGCAGCGCTGCTACTACTCCAATACCCTACGCTACTGCTAGTATTTTCTTTTTTTATGTTGCCATATTCATATTTTTACAGGTTTTACACAATTACAACATACACATACACTGAAACTATATGAAAAAAGGAATGTCTCATCATCATCATCGAAGTGGTACAACATAGTCTCATCATATCAACATAGTCTCAACACAAATGATGTCGATTTTATCATCACCTCGAAATAGTGATACAAGTTAATGATCACATGTATCTTACAGTGTCACCGTAGACACATGTTTCATCATCTACCTAAACTATGACATACGAGATAAGACGGATCCCCTGACGTTCACATTCTGCGTCCTCCTTAGCCCACACGGGCCTCTTTCCCGTGTAACCACGACTTCCAAGGCGGCGGTTCCCCATGTTCTTTGCCTGCAGCTGCTTGCCTCTCTCCAACCTGGCCTTGGGAGCTTCTTCATTGCAAGTCTCCTTGAACTTTTCAAAGTCCTATAACATAATTTTTGGATTGTCCGCAACAATCTCGGTGTAGGTTTCATGGTCTACTTCAATCGCATTTTCACCCTAGTTTTCGAAGCGCTCAATGCGTTGCTGGACTTACCTAGGGCTTTGTTGTTGATTTTTTCATGGCTTCATCCTCCCATGGGTCGACATCGTCATTCCGACCGGGGAGCAGGAATCTTGCGTGAAACCTAGTTAGGAGCAACTTCTTCAGATTTTCATTCTTCCGTATTTTCGTGGTGTTGATGTTAGCTGTATCCCGTAGGATGCATGCTAGTTGGTTGCCGTAACACGCTGCCACTTCCCACGGCTCTATTGGCTCGAACTCGCTGGGGTGCACCGCCGTGACAAACTAAACACTCATTTTCATTTTCTCTATCAAGAAACTAAACACTCATTTTCATTTACTCTAGCAACAAAATCCAAAACAAGCATATTAACAACATTCTAACTATAGGCATTTTAACAGCAAGCATTTGAACAACCTGCATTTTAATAGCAAGCATTTGAACACTCTAACAATAGGCATTTTAACAGCAAATGAACACTCTAACAACACACATTTGAACACTCTAACAACAAACATTTTAACACTCTTAGAACATGCATTTTAACAGCATTCTAAGATGCATTTTAGCATGCATTTCAACATTTGAACGACAAGCATTTGAACAAAACATGCATATGAAAAGGGAGGGAAGAGGGGGTGGCACACCTCGAACGGGGTTGGGATCAGGGTCGGGGTCGCCGGGGCAGAGGGCCGGGTGCACCTAGGTCGGGGTCGTCGAGGCAGACGGGCGTGTGCACCTAGGTCGGGGTCGCCGGGGTAGAGGGGTCGGGGTCCTTCTCCTCCTTGTCGATCTCCAGAGATACCAAATTTTGTCAGAGAGAGAGCAGGGGCGGCACGGGGGGAGGGGCCGGACCAGGGGTGCACCTAGGGCATGGGGCAGCACAGGGGGAGGGTGCGTCGAGGTCGGGTGTGGTGCGCATTGACGGCGGCGTGGGCAGGTGCGAGCGTCGACGGTGGCGTGGGTGGGTGCGGGTGTCAACCATGTCGTGGGAGGGTGTGCGGGTGTGGGCGGGTGCGGGCGTCGGTGGCGTGGCCGGGTGCGGGCGTTGGCGGTGGCATGGGCGGGTGCGGGGTCAGCGGTGTCGTGGCCGGGTGTGCGGGCGTGGGCGGCGTGGGCGGGTGCGGGCGTCGGCGGCGTGGGCGGGTGCGGGCATCGGCGGTGGCGAGCTCAGAGAAAGGGGATCGAGCAAGAGAGTGAGAGAGGGGAAAGGTGGGTTGTGGATGGCGACCATAGCAGTAGCGCGGGTAGCCAAAACACGCTACTGCTATGGCAGCTTGCAAAATATCTACGGCTAGTGTTGCACTACCTATAGCGCGGTCTAGAGAAACATGCTAATGGTGAAATGTTATACATAGAAAAAATAGCAGTAGTGCGCTTATCTAAACATGCGATATAGATCCAAAACTAACAGTAGCGCCGGTTGGATGACCAGCGCTGCTAATATTTATTGACCAAGGGGTGTGGTGTGTTACACTTAGCAATAGGGTGGGGCTAGGTAACAAGCGCTGCTGCTAACACATACCAGTAGCGCGCTTTCTACCCAGCGCTACTACTAACTACTAGTAGCGTGCGGTGATAAACAAACGCTACTGGTAAAATTCTATGTATAAGCATTTTCCTAGTAGTGGAGCGAGCAACCGAGTTGTTGGAAATAATACATACTGATGTATGCAGTCCAATGAGTGTTGAGGCTCGCGGCAGGTATCATTATTTTCTGACCTTCACAGATGATTTGAGTAAGATATGGGTATATCTTCTTGATGAAACATAAATCTGAAACATTTGAAAAGTTCAATTAATTTCAGAGTGAAGTAGAAAATCATCATAACAAGAAAACAAGTTTCTACGATCTGATCGTGGAGGAGAATATTTTAGTTACGATTTTGGTCTTCATTTGAAACAATGAGGAATAGTTTCGCAACTCGCCACATGGAACACCACAGCGTAATGGTTTGTCCGAACATCATAACCGTACTTTATTAGATATGGTACAATCTATGATGTCTCTTACCGATTTACCACTATCGTTTTGGGGTTATGCATTAGAGACAACTGCATTCACATTAAATAGGGCACCATCTAAATCCGTTGAGACGATGCCATTTGAACTGTGGTTCAACAAGAAACCAAAGTTGTCGTTTCTTAAAGTTTGGGGTTGCGATGCTTATATGAAAGAGTTTCATCCTGATAAGCTCAAACCCAAATCGGAAATGTGTCTTCATAGGATACCCAAAGGAGACAGTTGGGTACACCTTCTATCACAGATCCGAAGGCAAGACATTCGTTGCTAAGAATAGATCCTTTCTAGAGAAGGAATTTCTCTCGAAAGAAGTGAGTGGGAGGAAAGTAGAACTTTATGAGGTAACTGTACATGCTCCCTTATTGGAAAGTAGTTCATCACAGAAATCTGTTCCTATGACTCCTACACTAATTAGTGAGGAAGCTAATGATGATGATCATGTAACTTCAGGTCAAGTTACTACCGAACCTGTAGGTCAACTAGAGTGAGATCCACACTGGAGTGGTATGGTAATCCTGTTCTGGATGTCATGTTACTTGACCACGACGAACCTACGAACTATGAGGAAGCGATGATGAGCCCAGATTCCGCGAAATGGCTTAAGGCCATGAAATGTGAGATGGGATCCATGTATGAGAACAAAGTATGGACTTTGATTGACTTGCTTGATAATCAATGAGTCATTAAGAATAAATGGATCTTCAAGAGGAAGACAGATGCTGATAGTAGTGTTACTATATAGAAAAGCTCGTATTATCGCAAAATGTTTTTGACAAGTTCAAGGTGTTGACTACGATGAGATTTTCTCACTTGTATCGATGCTTAAAAGTTTGTCTGAATCATGTTAGCAGCTGCCGCATTTTATGAAATCTGGCAAATGGATGTTAAAATTGTATTCCTTCATGGATTTCTTAAAATGAAGAGTTGTGTATGATGCAACCAGAAGGTTTTGTCGATCCTAAAGGTGCTAACAAAGTGAGCAAGCTCCAGTGATCCATCTATGGACTGGTGCAAGCATCTCGGAGTTGGAATATATGCTTTGATACAGTGATCAAAGCATATGGTTGTATACAAACTTGCGGTGAAGCCTGTATTTACAAGAAAGTGAGTGGGGGCACTACAACATTTCTGATAAGTATATGTGAGTGACATATTGTTGATTAGAAATAATGTAGAATTTTCTGGAAAGCATAAAGGAGTGTTTGAAAAGAGTTTTTCAAAGAAAGACCTCGATGAAGTTGCTTACACATTGAGCATCAAGATCTATAGATATAGATCAAGACGCTTGATAAGTTTTTTTCAATGAGTACATACCTTGACAAGATCTTGAAGTAGTTCAAAATGGAACAGTCAAAGAAGGAGTTCTTGCCTGTGTTGCAAGGTGTAAAGTTGAGTAAAGACTCAAAACCCGACCACAGCAGAAAATAGAAAGAGAATGAAAAGTCATTCCCTATGCCTCAGTCATAGGTTCTATAAACTATGCTATGCTGTTTACCAGTCCTATTGTATACCTTAGCATCTTTCTGGCAAGGGAGTACAATAGTGATCTAGGAGTAGATCACTGGACAGCGGTCAAACTTATCCTTAGAGGACTAAGGAAATATTTCTCGGTTATGGAGGTGATAAAGAGTTCGTCGTCAAGAGGTACGTCGATGCAAGCTTTTTACATTGATCTAGATGACTCTAACTCTTGATCTGGATACATATTGAAAGTGGGAGCAATTAGCTAGAGTTGCTCCATGTAGAGCATTGTAGACATAGAAATTTGCGAAATACATACGGATCTGAATGTTCCAGACCCGTAGGCTAAACTTCTCTCACAAGCAAAACATGGTCACTCTTTGGGTGTTAATCACATAGCGATGTGAACTAGAATAATGACTCTAGTAAACCCTTTTGGTATTAGTCACATGGAGATGTGAACTAATCACGTAAAGATGTGAACTAGATTATTGACTCTAGTGCAAGTGGGAGACTTGTCGGTGGGAACGACACCTATGGGATCACAAGAATCCCTATTGTGGTTAGCGGGGCGCGGGGTCGTGAGAAGAGCGGATCAAACAGATAGCACACGGTTCGTTTATCCAGGTTCGGGCCGCGAGGATGCGTAAAACCCTACTGCTGCTTTGGTGGATTGTATATCTGTGTTCTTGAGCTAGCTATGGGGCGTGAGGAGCTCCAAAAAGCCGAATCCTTCCTCTGGTCGCCTCGGGCCTCCTTTTATAGAAAAAGGGGTTGCCACAGTGGCACACAGGAGGTGGAAAGGGTACAGTGCTGCGAGGTTATCCCTCCCATCACATGACAAGGCGCCTTTAATGCGTCTTGCTTAGGTGTCCTTGCTTTATCGGGGTCGGGGGAGAAACCTGTCTCGTCCATCGCCGCTCCTTCTTGTGTCGACACGCGCCCTGGCCAGCGACGCCTGCGATGCCACGTAGGTAGGCAGGCAGCTGAGGTGGCGCAGTGGTGGGTCTTCACGAAGATCTGCATGCCGCCACGCAGGTGCCTGCCCAGCTGGTTGGGTCGGCAGCTGCATGCATGCGGTGGTGGAGGTTTAGTCGGCGTGGGCCTGATGGTGTCCTTGCGGGTGTCCTCGGTAAGGGCCTTGCCGGGGCCCCGACAAGGGTCTTGCCGAGGCGCCTGCTGTCATCCCCGGCAAGGCACTTGCCGGGCGCCTTGTGGTCTTCCTCGGCTGGGATCCCGCCAAGGGTTGTCGTCTCCTTAGTGCGTATCTGATCTTGAATGTCTTCACAAAGATCTGCATGCTGCCCCGGGGATGTCTCCCGAATCCTTTCCCTTTGGGGGCAGTGGACTCAAGGGTGGTTTGCTCCGTAGGCGCGGGACGAGTCGCCGCGGCAAGGGTCTTGCTGGGGCTGCTAGAACTGTCTCCCGGCAAGGATCTTGCCGGGGGAGTCTGCTTCGTCCCCTTTTCTCTTCGTGGTCTTGGCCTTGGCGTCGTTCTAGTTCTCTTGAGCTTCGGTCTTACCCTGGCTCACCTCCCTTGCCTTGCTTGGTGTGGTGGTATCCGCGGCTCAGACTGCCCATGCACAGTTATAGGGGTACAAAAAATGTACCCCTCTTTTTGTACACCGACAGGAGCCCCCGGGCCTGGGCCACACATAAGCGCAACGCGTTGTTGGGCTAGGCCCAAAAACGGTGCGCGGGCAGGTGGGGCGGTTTTTACCGCGGTAAGATTCTTCGCGCGATGTGCTTCCCACGATTCCTGCACGTGGCGTGGCGTGGGGAGGCGCGAGTGACGTGGGCGGCATGCGTGGGGTTTGTTCCCGCAGGCATGCGTCACATCAAAGGGGCGGTTCACGCCTTCCCCATAACGGAGGGAGGCGTGGAGGCGCGGCCCATTTACTGAATGGGTCTGAGGCGCGATCTTCAAGGCGTCCACTCCCACGATCACGGGGTGGGGAGTGGTCGTCTCACCCGTCCCCTCGGTTCTGCACGTCCGCCACGTGTCTCCCATGCGCCTGGGGTGGCAAACGGTGGAGGCGGGAAACCAGGCCGTTGCTGGTTGGGGCGGCGGGTCGGTCCTGGCTCCCTGCGCCTTCCGTATCTTGATTGTCCGAGCGGGGCGGCCAAGCCCCAACCTCGATCCTTTATAAAGAGCGGGAGGGGGGGATGGCGTCCCGCATTCTTTCACCTGCTTCTTCCTTCAGCTTCTGCTCCTCCCTTCCATCCGTCATGGAGAGAGGGAATCCTAGTCCTTCAACAGTAACGGCGAGGGTCGCCGCTCAACAACGCGTCCCTCCTTCTCCTGCGCCTGCGGTGGAAGAGCCAGCCGCGAGGGGAAGGGGGCGAGGTCGTGGGCGAGGCCGGGGCGCTCGGGGAAGAGGAGGACGGGGCGGCGCGCCGGCCTCGCCTTCGCCAGCTGCTCCTCCTCCAATGGAGGGCCATGTTGGGGATGACCCTTGTGAGTTCTTCGTCAGGCTGCGCCGGCCGCCGCGCCTTCGTCTCCCGACTCCATTTGCGCGGGAGATGGAGCTGGATCCGCCGGAATCGTTGCGGCTGCACATGAGGGGCTGCGGGATCAGTGGCATGCGGGTCCGCGTCGACTTCCCCGCCCCTCACTTGATGTATCTTCGTCGGGGATGGAAGACATTTGCTCATATCCATCGCTTGACGGAGGGGCTCACTCTCCATTTTAAGCTGATGGAGGGTGGCCTTATCTCCGTCAAGGTCTTCGGGTGCTTTGGGACCCGTGCAAGGTGCTGCGTGGAGAGCTCTTCTAATAGTGAAGACTCCTCCTCCGGCGGGAGTGACGACGAGGACAGCGGCATCGATGATGAGGGTAGTAGGCCGCAGGATGACGGGTCCGACTAGGTGTCGGGTGTTGCTCCGTGCGGCACCAGCGACCCCATCATCTGTGTCGCCGGCTCCTTGAACTTCTCGGGGTCGTCTCCTTGGGCGGCTGGTGTTGGGAGGCTGCGGAAGAGGAAGAGGGTGGGCGGCAAGGCCGTCAAGTCGTAGTACGCGGGCACCGACGCCTTCGACGCGTGCTGACGTCCTGCCGCCTCGTCTGCGAGCTTTGCTTCCAACGCCGCCATCACCATTCAGCCTTTGGACGGCCACCAAGATGTTCTCTTGGTGTCTTCTGCCACCCATAGCTCGCCTAGGCGCTCCTTTTGTCCTTTTCGCCTCCTTGACCTGCCTCCTGAGGAGAGGGACAAGAAAGGGATTACGGGCACCTTATCTCTTTTTAGTTTGTAAGCCTTCGGGCCTTTGTTGAATTTAAAACTTGTAATCCCATCATTCATGTTTTTCATTCCCTATTAACTATACCTGAGTGGAATGTTTTTTTTAATGAAAAAGGGATGCTTGCCGGGTCATTTGTTTGCGGGTGGAACCCACGACAAGGAGTAAATCCTTGATATCTTCAAGATAAACATTTCCTTGCCCGGCAACAGGCCTTGGCGTCTCCCCACTTCGCTCGACCTTCCTCACGCCTTTGGCAGAGGCAGGGATGAGGCGGGTTCAAGCTCCTTGTTTCATCCTTTCGCTGCCACGACTACGACCAAACTTGGCCCCAGGAACAAGCCCTAGGGCCTAGAGTTATGGGAGCACGGTAGCTTAGGGGAAAACGAGGTTTCACATACCTCAGTCCATAATGGAATGCATGATAAGGGATGAAGAACTTATCTGAAGCTGCAGTGCCCGGCAACCCTGGTTCGCCGTGGGTGAATCTTTGCTCTTGCAGCCCCCGGCAGTACTGGCTTGCCGGGGGCTAGATGCTGGTCTGTTCCTCTTTTTTTCTCCCCAAGTGTTTTGGCATGGATATCTGTGTGTCCTTTGAACCAAAGAAGACAAAAGAAAGACAAAGAGACGCACACTCGACCTCTAAGCTAGGGGTTAGTCGCCGCTAAGCACTATCAACCCTAACCAAGGACGAGACTCGACCTAGCATGCATGCTATAACTTAGGGCACCAGCGCTTCATTTACTTATGCTCAGGATCTGCGCCTGGCTTTGTACAAAGGGTTACATGCGTCATCGGCAAGGCTCGTACAAAAGGTGGCTTGCCAGGGGGCCCGACAAGCCGCGCCTCACGGGTAAAACTTGCGAAGATGCTCAATGTTCCAGGAGTTACTCACCGGAACGGCATCTTCGGTCTCTAGGCGGACTGCGCCGGGCCTGGTGACTCGTATTACCCGATAAGGGCCTTCCCACTTTGGCGTCAACTTGTTGGAATTCTTGGCCGATTGAACGCGCCAAAGAACAAGGTCGCCTTCCTCAAAGCTTCGGGCATGAACCTTGCGGCTATGGTAGCGGCGCAAGGCTTGCTGGTAGCGCGCTGCTCTCACAGCCGCCCGAAGACGATCTTCCTCAAGGAGCGTTGCGTCATCTTGCTGCAACTGCTCTTGCTCAAGCTCGTCATAAGCGAGTACTCGAGGTGACCCATATATGAGTTCTGTGGGGAGAACTGCTTCTGCCCTGTATACCAGGGCAAAGGGTGTCTGGCCGGTGGCTCGATTTGGTGTCGTTCCGTTTGACCAAAGTACCGCCAGCAATTCATCAATCTAGCGCCTTCCACTCTTGTGCATTCTGTCAAAGGTCTTTGTCCTCAGGCCTCGCAGTACTTCAGCATTTGCCCTCTCTGCTTGACCATTGCTTCGTGGGTGAGCAACGGAAGCGAAACAGACCTTGCTACCGAGGTTTTGAATATATTGCATGAAGGTGTGGCTTGTGAACTGCATGCCGTTGTCGGTGATAACCCTATTGGGTACACCAAAACGGCACACCATCCCTTTGAAGAACTTGACGGCTGACTGTGCTGTGACCTTCCTCACTGCTTCCACTTTTGGCCACTTTGTGAACTTGTCAATTGCAACGTACAAGTACTCAAAGCCCCCGACAGCGCAGGGGAAAGGGCCCAGTATGTCGAGCCCCCAGACCGAGAAAGGCCAGCAGAGAGGAATGGCTTGAAGGGCTTGAGCTAGCTGATGAAGCTTCTTTGAATGGAACTGACACGCTTCACACCTGGTGACTAGTGTCGTCGCATCCTGGAGGTGTAGCGACCAGACCTCAAACAGTCTGATCTCTATGCTCTGGTGTCATCCCTGGATCAGTAATGCTGACACCACATAGTACTCGGAGGATTTATAACAGAGTAGCAATCACACACTTATTACATCGAGTGTCTCGATAGAGAACTTATTGCAATAAATATGGCTTAAGGCCATCTAATAACGATAACAGATTGAAGCAAATCCACCGCAATGATGAATAATAGCGGAGATAGCGGATCTCCTTGACGTACCCCGGATCTGCATACAAAGTGTTTACCTGGCACACCATTTAAAAGGACAGAAGAGGAACCCGTGGACAGAATACTATTGACCCAGCCAGTCCAACGAGAATCAAAACCCTTGCATTGTACGATTTGGAGGATGGCCTCATGCTCGATAGTATCAAAGGCCTTAGTGAAATCAAGCTTGAGGAGGATGATGGGTCATTTAGTTGCTTTGCATTGATGGATATATTCGAAACACCAGGCTAGGCAGTCTTGAATAGATCAGCAACGGAGAAAACCGTACTGGTTGCGGTGTATGCATCACAGAATCACCTTTTGCAGACGATTGGCCAGCAACTTCGTCAGGAATTTTAAACACATGTTGGTTAGAGAAATCGGGCTGAAATCCCCAACAACTTCTGGACTTAGCTTCTTGGGAACTAAGGTGATTAAGGAATTATTGAGACATTCCAAATTACACCTCCCCTCATAAAATTCATTGATAAGTTGCATAAAGTCCCCCTTGAGAATAGACCAACACTTCTTTAAGAAGAGACCAGTAAAGCCATCCGGGCCCGGCGCACGGTCGCAAGGCATGTGTTTAATTACAGCATCAACCTCAGAATCCGTGAACGGTAAAGACAGATCTTCCAGACCATCAACTTGCTGTATTAAATTGGTCAGATCAAAACCCATTTGTATTCCTTTTGCATGGCCCATGCAGTTATTGAAATCAGACCAAAACATTCCCGCCAACATTTGGTGATCAGAAACCACCTCCCCCGCTGCATTCTTGATTGAAGAAATAGTATTCCTTCGACCTTGATGCATGAAAAAAATTCGATGGCCATAGCATGAAAAAAAATTGAATTTTCCTCTCCATCCTTGATGCTCCGGATCATGCAGCGCTGCTTCCAATAAACATATTGCCAGTGCAAAATATCTTGCAGATGTAACTTCACTATTCGCCTGAAATTGAATTCAGGCCAACTTAAAGGCCGAATCTCCTCCAGTTCATCAAAGTAAAGAATAACTTTGTTACAAGCAGCAATTAGTGCTTTAACTGTGGAGAGATTCAAATGCCATTGTTTTAAAGCATGTCTGAGTGCAGATATTGTTAAAGCAGCAGAAGACTTTCGCGTCGTGCTGTCCCAAACCTGTGCAACACACTCATGAAAGCCAGGTAATTTAACCTAGTAGTTTTCAAAACGAAAGACTCTAGCTTTAGGGATGGCCGTGGCGATTGTGACAACACAAGGAACATGATCTGATGTCGATCGCGCAAGAGGCAAAACTAAGGTGTTTGGGTGGTCGGTGGTCCAAGCAGCCGAAGTGAAGAACCAGTCTAGTTGCTAAAGAAGGGGCTGAGACTGCATATTGGACCAAGTGAATTGCCTTCCCTTAATTGGCAGCTCAATAAGCCTCAAATGACCTATGATTTCATTGAACAAAAAAATGTCATTGACATCACCACCAGGAAAGTTACGGTTTTGAAGTGACCTCATGAAGTTGAAATCTCACAAAAGAACCCATTTGTCATCACAATTAATGTCCAGATTATATAACCACTGCAGAAACTCATCACGTGCAGGACTCTGACAAGGGCCATAAACAGTCACTACTTTCCAAACTTCAAATGTATGTTTGGAAAGGAACTCCACAATAATTCCAAAAGGTTTGGCAACAATTAATTTGCCCTCAAAAAAAGAAGAATTCCAAATAACCACCATACCAGCTGAAGCACCAACCGAAGGCACATAAGCAAAATTGTCAAAGCACCAAGGACATAACTTTCTAATGAATCTATGATCAATGTGCATGCACTTAGTTTCCTAAAGACAAACCACTGAACAACCGCTTTCATCAATTTTCTATTTGACAGCAAGCTGCCGCGTTTCTGAATTAAGGCCCCGCACATTCCAACACAGAACCTTCCATTCTTTGAACCCAGTCTGATTCATTACAAACCATAAGATGTTGCAGCAAAAGTAGACCACACAATGATCCACGTAGACCGGCTAAACAAAGCAAAATGACACAGTTCATAACATAAAGACAAAAATAAAGATAGACGGCATTTAATGTGGCATGCCATAGGCCAAAAAGCAGACATATGCACTCTATCATCAGAACTATTGGTGCTTGCAGACTGAGTCGGATTAGCAACAAGCTTATCTACAGTAATCTTCTCTGGAGCAATGCGCAGGCGAGTCCCAATGCGCTGAAGGTCAGCAATTGCAGTTGGTGGATGCACAGAAGAATCTTCATCAGCCCTAGCTGACCTTGTCTTGTGTTTCTTCAGAGTGTGCGGAGACCTGTTCAGACCAGGGGATTTAGTGCCACGGAATCCATCCCGTAAATCACTGAGACGTGCACTACGACCGACCTCCGTTTCCACCAAGCCTACAGATTTCTTCTTGCGCTCACGTTTCAGGGTGACCCTTGGTGCAGCAGCCGTGAACTCAAAGGTCTCATTTATAGGTTCAGAAATATCATCGAAACATAGGGCCCTAACAACTGGCCTCTTTGCTGGAGTGAGCAGGCAAGAACTGACATTCGAAGAGGCAGGCACCGGCGACAGGGAATAACTAAGATCATATCCATTAAAGGAAACCTCCCAAGACTTGCTAGAGAGCAAAAGAGAACCAATCCAGACATGAATCTGAACTTTGGGATTTCAGAAAAATAGAGCGAGGGCATCATCTTTTGGAACGAGCATTGATACAACATATGTGGTGGCAAGACGGGTCCAAACACTGTGAGCACCTGTCCAATGTGCAGGGGAGGCTGCAAGGGAGCCCCAGGTTGCTGGACAATGACAAAATCATCCACAGGCATTATATTGACTGAATCATTTGAAACCTGCAGGACCATGGATTCCTGCGACTGTTCCACAACTTGATTTTCCTCCACCATCTCCTGCTGAATATTGTGCGGCTCGTCATGAGGATCGTCCTGATGATGTGGCTCATGGTCATGCTCTTGCGGAGGTAATTCATCCCAGCCAATTTCAGGAAACTCTGGCATAACCCAGTTGTGATTGTGAAACTGAAGATGTCCAGGGAGCGGATGCGGGTTGCCATCGAAGGGCATGGGGTCCTCATCCGGTGGCAGAATATCAGCAAAATCTGCAGAGAAGATGTAGATCGGAGCAGACCAAGAGATGCGGGATCCACCAAAGTCAGCAAACTCCCGATACACAACATCTCGAGGCACCAGTGTAGTTGCAGGAAAAGATACACAAGCCAGAGTGCGAACAAGCAGAGGATCATCCTGGTGCCAATGATGGAAACGGCCAAAAGTACTGATAGCATCTGAAATAAACTGCGTGCGCCTATAATCCAGAGGAATTCCAACAATCATGACCCAGCCTCTTCTAAAACCTTGGATAGCTCTATAGTTGATACCCTCATCATGTGGCACTAATCGAACAAATCTGTCGTTGCCGAGATCAAAAGGTGGATGATCGACAAGTGCTTGCCTAGCAAAAGGACTATTGAAGCGAAAGAGCCCTACTCCTTGAATCCACGGCTGAGCATCCAGAACAGCGCGCCCAAGATTATGAACAACAAAATTACTGACCATGTTTCTAAAGAAAAGGGTTTCCTCAGGCAGAGGAGCTGGCTCCACAATGGCAATGGCGTAGTCTTCGTGCTGGCGGTCAGGAGCCACAACCGGCGAATAGAAGGTGCGTGGGAGACGCCGCGGGCCACTGTCGATGATCTCGAACCCATGCGAAATGAACAGGGTGGGGTCGAGTGCAAAGTTGGCCATTGCTGAATCCTGAGCAAGCTCCGATGGCCCAGAGATGGCCTTGGAAGACGGTGGCAATCCAAGCGGAGACGACGGTGGGGATGGCAGTACGGTGGGCGGCGGCGTAGAGGTAGGTGGCGGAGGCGTGGTGGGCGGTGGCTCTGCAGGCAATGGTGGGAGCGTTGGGGTGGCAGGCGAGATAGGACTGGGCATAGACCGCAGGGTGGAAACTAAGGCGGCGGGCGAGTATATCTCCGCTGACCGTTCTGGAGAAACCGAATTGGCTCTAGGGACCCACCTGTAAGCTAGGGAAGATGCAGAGCTGGTGCATCCCTTGGCTCTGTGTCCGGATCGAAAGGACTTACGGCATCTAACCCGGTTGGTGCACGAAATGGTGTGGTGCAACATAGATAAACAGTTCTGGCACTTCCAAACATTAAACACCATATCATCGATAAGATTATTAACCCTAGCAGAATCTCCGGCCGAGTCCATAGTCAATTGCGAATAATTTCCAGGCGAAGAAATTTCCTTATCTAAAAGCGGCTCTGATGGTTGGGCCGCCACTTGGGCCATAGAAGGCGTGCAGGGAGGCAGATCCTCCTGCTGGGCCGGAGATCCATGATGGGCTTGAGCTTCCGGTGCAATGCAAACAGCTGACAGAACATCCTGCATGTAAGGAGCTTGAACGATTTGCGTGTCATGCAACAGATTGTCGGTGCCAATTGGAACTGTTCCGGTAATGACGGCAGTATTCTTGGCAGGGACGTTGATCGTTCCGAAAGAGATGGGTGGCGTCGCCACCGTCCACTAAAGATTGCTCGCCGGCGGAGACGTCAAGATCACCTTCTCGGAAGGGTTGACTTCATAGCCAGCCTCAACCATTGCGTCAACCAGGAACTGATCAGCTGGGTATCTACAGCCCTTACAAACAGGGTACTGATGAAACGTAGCAAAGGAAAGTTTCTTCCTTGCTGAAGAACCCGATCTAAAAGAAGACTTTGATGGGGGTTTATGCATAGCAATTAAACCCAAAGTTGCACGCTTTTTAGATGGACTAACCAGAATCCACTCCGCGTCACATTCCTTTCTCCAGATGATTAATTCACGCCTCCAATTTGGACCACCATTTCCCCAGAGATGAAAATAACATTTGAAATGCGAGCATGCATACGATCTCAACTTGAGGATACAAAGGCCAACCTGCTTGCAGGAGACATTAAATGAAAATACCTTTCCCTTGATGAGTTGAACCGACAAATCAATGGCCGATCCACCAATTGAAGATTCCAATGCAGCCGCCACAGAATCCTCATTAAGACGAAAAACATGTCGGCTAAAGGACACTACCATAATGAAATGGCTCGTGTCGTCCGAAGGGTGAACAGATCGCCCACAAGAAATGAAGACCTTATCCGCCAAGATGGAACCCGGCGAGAAATCCAAACCCAAGGTTGATCCACCAGAGGAACCCATCAGAGATGGGTACAGCAGTGTAGATCCAAGCCCGTCGGAGAAGATGAGCGGAGAGGATCCACAATTCACAGGCTAGAGGTGAAGATCACCAGAAAACCTAGGTCATGTGTGGGAGGGGTGGGTGGGTGGGACCGCCATCACGTTGTTAAATTTGGGATGTTACAGGAGGGCGGTGGGCCAGAAGAAGCCTTGCCAAAACGCTTTGCTGGCAAGGGCCCTTGACCTAATGTGGGATCCATATATGCCTCCATGTATCTCCACCAACAGCCCCAGTCCTTCCTCTCGAGGGATACACTTCAATTTCACGCCGTTCGGTCTCTTTTTGTACAGGACGTCATCGACTAACTGGTACATAGTAGAGCGACAGGCTACTTTTTCCACTTCTTCCTGCTCCACAGGAAGTTCCCCTGCTCCACGGTATGTTGTGCCCACGCTGGAGCCTGGGGCTCGACGGCGAGGACTAAAGGCATTTCCTCTACTATCGGAGCGGCTGTCTCCATGCCAAGAGCTTGATGCTCTGTCGGAGCTAGCCGTCTCGTGGTGGGCTCAGTGTCTCCGGCAACATCCTTGCCGGCGGCTTCGGGGAGCTCGGCGGGAAAGTACTTGCCGGGACCTGATTTTCTCCTCTTGTTCTGCTCTGTTGATGGATCAACGGATGGCTGAGTTAGCCGAAGCACAAAAGTACCTGGTTCCACATGTAGCTTGAGGGCAGCGCATTTTGACAGGTAATCGGCGATACCATTCTCTGCTCGGGGAACGTATTCTTCCTGTATACCGTCAAAACGCTCTTCCAGCTTTCTCACTTCATCGACGTAGGCCTTCATCAACGGGCTCTGGTAATCCTTGTTGACTTGCTTGACGACAAGTTGTGAGTCGCCTCTGACGACGAGTTTCTTGATTCCGAGGTCCGCCGCGATCCTAAGACCAGCAAGCAGCCCTTCATACTCAGCCCTATTGTTTTTTGACACCTCCCTTGGGAAGTGCATCTGGATCACGTACTTGAGGTGCTCTCCGGTGGGTGCGACAAGTAGTACGCCAGCCCCGGCGCCCTGTAAGGAGAAAGCTCCATCAAAGTACATGATCCAGTCGCAACTTGCCTCCTTCCCAGGAAGAGCAGTCTCTTGGGTTTCTTCATCAGGCGTCGCGGTCCATTCTGCAATGAACTCCGCTAGGACTCGGCTTTGAATCGTCGAGGTACTCTCAAACTTGAGGCCAAAGCTGGAAAGTTCCAGTGCCCACTCTACGATCCTTCCCGTTGCGTCTGGATTGTGCAATATCCGTTGCAGAGGGAGGCGAGTGATGACAGTGATTTCGTGCACCTGAAAGTAGTGATGCAGCTTCCTCGAGGCCATAAGAAGGCCGAAGAGCAGTTTCTGCACACCAGAGTACCTCGATCTAGCCCCCTGCAGGAGGGAACTAACAAAGTAGACCGGGTGCTGCATCATTTTCTTCTTCGGCGGCACTTCAATTGGCTGCGTCGTCTCGGCATCAGCGGCATCGGGCTCCGTCGCTGCTATTACCTCATCATCAATTTCTCTCTGCGCCACTAGTGCGGCGCCGACCACCTGGTTTGTTGCCACCATGTACAGCAGCAACGGTTCCTGTGGCCTAGGCGCAACTAGTATTGGCGCGGAGGAAAGGTATCTCTTCAAATCTTGCAATGCTGCTTAGGCTTCTAGCGTCCACTCCATCGGGACCGCCTTTTTCAAAATCTTGAAATAGGGAAGGGTGCACTCGGCGGACTTGGAAATGAACCTGCTCATGGCGGCAACGCAACCAGCAAGCCAACGCACATCCTTGACTCGCTTGGGTGCTTCAATCTGCTCTATAGCTTTCCAGACGGGACGCCAAAGACGCACTTCTCAGGGTTCAGCTTGAGATTGATCTTGCGTAGGTTTGCAAATGTTTCTTGTAAATCTCATATGAGGGTTGCCCTGTTATTGGTTTTGACCACTATATCATCCATATAAGCTTCCATATTTCTATGGAGCTGGGGTTCAAAACCAATCTGGACCGCCCTTGCAAACGTTGAACCAGCACTCTTCAACCCGAAAGGCAAACGTATAAAGCAATACGTACCACATGGGGTGATGTATGCCGTTTTCTCTTCATCTTCCCTTGTCATGAAGATCTAGTGGTAGCCGGAGTAGGCATCGAGGAATGACAACAGATCACACCCAGCTATGGAGTCAACAATCTGGTCGATGCGCGGCAACGGGAAGCGGTCTTTGGAACAAGCCTTATTAATATCTGTGTAATCAATACACACCCTCCACTTCCCATTTGCCTTGCGCACTACCACCGGATTGGCCAACCACGTTGGATGGAGCACTCCTCTTACCAAACCCGCTGCTTCCAGTTTCCGGATCTCCTCTGTGATGAACTCTTGTCGTTACAAAGCTTGCTTTTTGACCTTTTGCTTGACGGGCCGGGCATGAGGACAGACAGCAAGGTGGTGCTCAATCACCTCCCCGGGAATGTCGGGGATGTCGGATGCTTGCCATGCAAACACATCGACATTCGCCCGCAGGAAGGTGACGATTGCGTCTTCCTATTTGTCGTCAAGGGTGGAGCTTATGGTAAAAGCTCCTCCCGTGCCGTCCTCCTTGACAGAAACCTTCTTGGTTCCTGGCGGTGTGGCCCTGGACTTCTTATTTCTGTCGGCGGAGCTCTCTGGCACGTCCTCGACGGGAGCGCTACACTCCGAAGAGGTGCGCTTGCCGGAGTGGGTGCCTGAGGTCTCACCAGTCTTCTTCTTTTGCCTTCCCGGGGCTCCAGCGGCAGGAGCAAGCGCCTTAGCAGTGGCGGCTGCTGCAACTGCTTGTTGGTAGAGTTGGTCAGCGCAAATTAGCGCATCCTTCTTGTCTGATGGGACGGTGATGATCGTCACAGGCCCCGGCATCTTCAGGGTGTTGTAGGCGTAATGTGACGCCGCCATGAACTTGGCCAGCGCTGGGCGGCCAAGGATCCCGTTGTAAGGCAAGGGGATCTTGGCAACGTCGAACACAATCCTTTCTGTCCTGTAGTTCAGATCACTCCCAAAAGTCACGGGCAACGTGACCTTTCCCTTTGGTTGACTTCTTCCCGGGTTGACCCCCTGAAACGTGCCCGTCTCTTCGAGGTCTTCATCAGGAATCTGCAATTTCTCGATCACGGCAGGCGAGATTAAGTTCAGACCGGCCCCGCCATCGACTAGCATCTTTGTCACCTTGAGGTTGCGTATTGTTGGTGAAACCAACAATGGCAAGCACCCGACTGCAGTAGTGCGATCAGGGTGATCCTCAGTGTCAAAAATGATAGGTGTGCTGGACCACTTCAGCGGCCTTTGGGCATCAAACGACGGTTCCGCCGCTGTAATCTCACGCGCCCACTGTTTAAGCTGGCGGTGAGAGGTATGCAGCGAGGCGCCGCCATCGACGCACATGGCCTCTGTAGCTTTCTGAAATTCTTGGTCACCAGACTCATCGTCCTCTTCGTGATCATCGTCTTCTGGCTTTTTGTCACGGCCCCGGGCGGGCCTCTCCCGCTGTTTATCTTTGCCGCGACGGCCCGCCTGGCCGTCACGCTTCTTGCCGGACCCCTCAGCACCGTCCTGGCCTTTCTCCTTGTCCCGCCTCTCATATTCAGCCCTCTGCTTCTCAGCAAGGAGCTCAACCTGTCGGCAGTTCTGGAGATCATGGCCTTTGGTGCGATGGATCTTGCAGTATTGCTTGTCGGAGTTTCCTGGCTTCTCGGCAGCCGCCAAGGCCCGGCAGGCGACACATCCGGCAATTTCCTTGCCGGGGTCATCTGCCTTGGTTTTCTTGGCGGAGCCGGCGTCGTCAGATCCCTCGACGGCAAGCACAGCTTTACCTTTGCGCTTCCTGTTGCGGCGCCGGCCTTTCTTCGCCGGGGCGGCAGTATCCTCATCTGAGGAGTCGGTTTCCACGCCGGCATCTTCGCCGGGGTACTTCCTTCCCTCTTCAGCTCGGGCACATCTGTCAGCAAGAACATAGAGTTCTGCCACATCTTTCACCTTGTTCATTGCCAGTTCTTCGCGCATCTTGCGGTTACGCACGTTCTGATGGAACGCGCTGATGATGGCGGCAGGTTGAACATCAGGGATATTGTACTGTACCCGGCTGAACCTCTGTATATACTTGCGCAGACTCTCGCCTCCCTTCTGGGAATGACATGCAGGTCGCTTGCTTGGCCATGGGCTTGGTGACCTCCAGTAAAGGCGCCCACAAACTCATGGCACAAATCCGACCAGGAAGAAATAGATTCTACCGGCAAGTGCATCAACCACGACATGGTGTTGGGTTTAAGAGCCAATGGAAAGTAATTCGCAAGCATCTTATCGTCGCGGGCTCCGGCGGCTTGCATCACGGTGGTGTAGATGCTGAGGAACTCAGACGGGTCAGTCTTGCCATTGTACTTTTCGCCAACGTCTGGTTTGAAGGCGCGGTGAGTGGGCCACTGGAACTGCCGCAACTCATGGGTAAAAGCCGGACAACCTACCTCATAAGGTACGCCTCCAGGGCTCTCCGGGACTGGGTGGTTCACAGCAGGCCCTGCTCGCCTATCTGACTGGTGGCGCGCTCCGCGCCGGCGCTCGATAGTGTTTCGAGCATCTTCATGGGCTCGTTCCCTAAGAACATGGTGCTGGTCACATTGGGTCCGCGGGTCGGATGATGCTATGGAGATGTCGTCGCCCGCGACATCGCAACGAGCCGGCGTCCGCGGTACCGGATGGGGAAGAGCTGAATGCACCGTGGTCACGGCGCCGCCGGCTTTTCTGCCACTGGTCCATGGGACTCCATCGGAGCGTCGACCCGGGGGCCCCACTGGACTTGGTTCGTCTTTCTTGGCCACCGCAACAAGGCTTCAGATAGTGTCTCTCCATTCGTCAAGTTTCCCCGTAGTGGGAGGAAAGTCGAGGAGCAACTGCGCGTGCCAGGGCCTCTGCTGGCGTCGGTGGCAGCGAAACCTGCACGGATCGCGACGCGCTTTGACTTCTGACCATGTCAGAAGGAGTTCTATCACGACCCCGCGGTCGCATGCCGTTTTCACCAGCGCCTGGGCTAGTGGGTCGGTCTTCTACGTCCCGGGAGTGGCGCTCGGGGCTCTTCCCGCGGCGATGCCCGGGACCTTCGGCGTGATTATGCCATTTGTCGCGCGCTGCCTGGGAGGAGCGCGCTGTTGGCGCCGGCGTGGGAGTCTTGGAGGCCCTTGCGTCACCTTCGGGCGGGGCGGCGATGACCCTGGAAGGCCCCGCTACACCCACGAAGGGCTTGGCTCCGCCTTTGGATTTGGCGACGTGTGGCCCGTTACCAGGCGCACAAACATCGCCGCCTCCCAAACTCCGGCTGCTGGGATGGTGTTGGTGTTTGCGAGCAGCACCCCGGGTCCTTTCTGCCATCGGTCCGCTGCTCGCCAGCGTCGGGACGGGCTGTCCGGCTTCCGACTGGCCAACCGCCACCGTCATCTTCTTCTTGGGCGCCATCATGATGAAGAAGCACCGAACTAACTGCTAAAGCCGATTCTCATAACTGTTTCCCCTACCTGGCGCGCCAGAGATGTCGGTGGGAACGACACCTATGGGATCACAAGAATCCCTACTGTGGTTAGCAGGGCGCGGGGTCATGAGAAGAGCGGATCAAACAGATAGCACACGGTTCATTTATCCAGGTTCGGGCCGCGAGGATGCGTAAAACCCTACTCCTGGTTTGGTGGATTGTATATCTGTGTTCTTGAGCTAGCTATGGGGCGTGAGGAGCTCCAAAAAGCCGAATCCTTCCTCTGGTCGCCTCGGGCCTCTTTTTATAGAAAAAGGGGTTGCCACAGTGGCAAACAGGAGGTGGAAAGGGTACGGTGCTGCGAGGTTATCCCTCGCCTCACATGACAAGGCGCCTTTAATGCGTCTTACTTATGTGTCCTTGCTTTATCGGGGACGGGGGAGAAACCTGTCTCGTCCGTCGCCGCTCCTTCTTGTGTCGACACGCGCCCTGGCCAGCGACGCCTGTGATGCCACGTAGATAGGCAGGCAGCTGAGGTGGCGCAGTGGTGGGTCTTCACGAAGATCTGCATGCCGCCACGCAGGTGCCTGCCCAGCTGGTTGGGTCGGCAGCTGCATGCATGCAGTGGTGGAGGTTTCATTGGCGTGGTCCTGATGGTGGCCATGCAGGTGTCCTGGGTAAGGGCCTTGCCGGGGCCCCGGCAAGGGTCTTGCCGAGGCGCCTGTTGTCATCCCCGGCAAGGCGCTTGCCGGGGGCCTTGTGGTCTTCCTCGGCTAGGATCCCGCCAAGGGTTGTCGTCTCCTTAGTGCGTATCTGATCTTGAATGTCTTCACAAAGATCCGCATGCCGCCACGGGGATGTCTCCCGAAACCTTGCCCTTTGGGGGCAGTGGACTCAAGGGTGGTTTGCTCCGTAGGCGCGGGACGAGTCGCCGCGGCAAGGGTCTTGCCGGGGCTGCTAGAACTGTCTCCCGGCAAGGATCTTGCTGGGGGAGTCCGCTTCGTCCCCTTTGCTCTTCTGGTCTTCACCTTGGCGTCGTTCTAGTTCTATTGAGCTTCGGTCTTACCCTGGCTCACCTCCCTTGCCTTGCTTGGTGTGGTGGTATCCGCGGCTCAGACTGCCCGTGCACAATTATAGGGGTACAAAAAATGTACCCCTCTTTTTGTACACCGACAAGACTGAAGGAAATATGCCCTAGATGCAATAATAAAGTTATTATTTATTTCCTCATATCATGATAAATGTTTATTATTCAAGCTAGAATTGTATTAACCGGAAACATAATACATGTGTGAACACATAGACAATCAAAGT
The DNA here is from genome assembly GCF_018294505.1 of Triticum aestivum. NCBI lineage: Eukaryota > Viridiplantae > Streptophyta > Magnoliopsida > Poales > Poaceae > Triticum > Triticum aestivum. The sequence continues at coordinate 46,065,794 of NC_057794.1, read as the reverse complement.
GTCACTAGTATGCCTCTACTTGAATAGCTCGTTGATCAAAGATGGTTGAGTTTCCTAGCTATAGACATGAGTTGTCATTTGATCAACGGGATCACATCATTAGGAGAATGATTTGATTTACTTGACCCATTCCGTTAGCTTAGAACTTGATCGTTTAGTTTACTGCTATTGCTTTCTTCATGACTTATACATGTTCCTATGATTATGAGATTATGCAACTCCCGAATACCGGAGGAACACTTTGTGTGCTACCAAACATCACAACGTAACTGGGTGATTATAAAGGTGCTCTACAAGTGTCTCCGATGGTGTTCGTGGAGTTGACATAGATCAAGAATAGGATTTGTCACCCGGATTGTCGGAGAGGTAACTATGGGCTCTCTCGGTAATGCACATCACTATAAGCCTTGCAAGCAATGTGACTAATGAGTTAGTTGCGGGATGATGCATTACGGAACGAGTAAAGAGACTTTCCTGTAACGAGGTTGAGCTAGGTATTGAGATACCGACGATCGAATCTCAGGCAAGTAACATATCGATGACAAAGGGAACAACGTATGTTGTTATGCGGTTTGACCAATAAAGATCTTCATAGAATATGTAGGAACCAATATGAGCATCCAGGTTCCGCTATTGGTTGTTGACCGGAGACATGTCTCGGTCATGTCTACATAGTTCTCGAACCCGTAGGGTCCGCACGCTTAAAGTTCTGTGACGATCGATATTATGAGTTTATATGTTTTGATGTACCGAAGGTAGTTCGGAGTATGGGATATGATCACGGACATGGCGAGGAGTCTCGAAGTGGTCAAGACATAAATATTGATATAATGGAAGCCTACATTTGGACATTGGAAGAGTTCCGGGTGAAATCGGGATTTTACCGGAGTGCCGGAGGGGTTACCGGAACCCCCCGGGGGTTAATGGGCCTTGTTGGGCCCTAGTGGAGAGAGAGAGAGGGGCCAGCCAAGGCAGGCCGCTCGCCCCCTCCCCGTCTGGTCCGAATTGGACTAGGAAGGGGGGGCGGCGCCCCCCTTTCCTTCTCCTTTCCCCCTTCCTTTCCCCCTCCTAGTAGGAGTAGGAAAGAGGGGAGTCCTACTCCTACTAGGAGGAGGACTCGTCCTCCTAGCGCGCCCTACAGGGCTAGCCGACCCCCCCTTGCTCCTTTATATATGGGGGCAGGGGGCACCCTAGAACACACAGGTTGATCATTGATCTCTCCCAGCCATCTGCGGTGCCCCCCTCCACCATAATCCACCTCGGTCATGCTATAGTAGTGCTTAGGCGAAGCCCTGCGATGGTAGCTTCATCAACATTGTCACCATGCCATCGTGCTGACGAAACTCTCCCTCAAGCTCTACTGGATCGTCAGGTCGCGGGACGTCACCGAGCTGAACGTGTGCTGAACATGGAGGTGTCTTAAGTTCGGTACTGAGGATCGGTTGATCGTGAAGACGTACAATGTCGACTACATCAACGGCGTTGTCATAACGCTTCCGCTTAACGGTCTATGAGGGTACATGGAAAATACTCTTCCCATCTCGTTGCTATGAATCACCATGATCTTGCGTGTGCGTAGGATTTTTTTTTGAAATTACTACGTTCCCCAACACCTAAAGCCCACAAGTCTACTCGGCTTGGATCCAAGTCATTGTCGTATCACATCCGACCAGAGAAGTCGGACCCGGCCTCATAGATTCCTACCCCTTAAGCATGCGACCGTTTAGGTTATCATCCACTTGGTTGCAAGTTGGATAAATTTGGCTCGGCCAGTTGGTAGCGGCCTCTAGCAAAGCGTGCTGAATCCAAGTGTCTTATGAAGCTAGTTCGGCGAACCTATACAACAAGTCACACTTCTTTTTCTTTTGCCTTACAATATATGTTGTTTGGCTCAAGGTGAATCTATCATCCTCATTGGAGCCCGACCACTTTCTGATTCCAGTAGTGCTGACCTCAAACTGGAATATCTCATAATCCTTGTCACATGGCCATGCTTATCTAGGTCGGATCACACGAGAGGCCCAAAGTATATCTCTACTGATCAGATGGGTAAATCCCATCTTACTCGACCATGTCTCACGGCATGGGTCTGGACAAGTCCGAAACCTACAATTATAACTACCTAGTTACAGAGTAGAGTCTGGTCAGCCCAAAGCATGCCGTTCACCATCCCGAGTGCATGCATTAGCTTAGGTCTTAGGATACAGAAACACTACTAGGGAAAAGCCTATACACAGAATCTTACCAGTAGCGCTGTACAAAATCAAATGCTACTGCTACTTAGTAGCAGCACGCGTAAATAAACCGCGCTACTGCTATGACTTTTGCAGTAGTGCGTACTAGCGAAAAGCGATGCTGCTATGTTTGAACTGGGCGCGCATGGCTAGCCCAACCGAGCAGTAGCGCGTGTACTAGCCTAGTGTTACTGCTACTCTCCTTAGCTGTAGCGCGCTTACGTGTAAGGCCCTGCTGCTACCGGAAATAAAGTAAAGTGAAAAACAAGTAGAAAAGTAAATGAAAACGAAAGAAATAGAAAAAGGAGAAAGGAAAAAATAAAATGTAAAGAAAAGTAGAAGAAAAAAGGGAAAAAAGGAGAAAGGAATAGTAGTAGCGGGTTTCAGGAAACACTCTATAGCTAACTTAGCTATAGCGCGTTTTTGGAAATGCGCTACTGTTACGTTTCACTTAAACAGCGGTTCCCCCCCGTCCCCCGGCCACCACTTCTTCCCCAAATCCCTTGACCTCGCCACTGTCTCCCCAATTTGCCGTCGCCCCACTTCGCCGCCGTCTCCTGCCGGCGTGGATGCCCGCAACCTCACTGTCTCCCCCCGAGGCCGCCGTCATCCTCACCGCCGCCGGCCGAGGCCGCCCTCAGCCTCACCGCCGCCGCCCGAGACCTCCCTCGACGTCACCGTCGGCGCCCTCCACCTCACCGCTGCCCGAGCCCGCCCAATACCGCAGTTGCCTGTGCCTGAGCCCACCCTCTCCGCCCCTGCCTCCGTCACCGAGCACCTCCCCGCCACCGTCTCTGCCCTCTCTATAAGTCCCACTAGTAGAAAATAGGGCTTTGGTCCAGGCCGGGTGAGCCCATTAGTCCCGGTTCAGTCCAGAACCGGGACCAATGTGGGCGTTGGTCCCGGTTCGTGAGCCCAGGGGGCCGGCCGGGCCACGTGGGCCATTGGTCCCGGTTCATCTGGACCTTTTGGTCCCAGTTGGTGGGATGAACCGGGACCAATGGGCCTCGCTCCTGGCCCACCACCATTGGTCTCGGTTGGTGGCTTGAACCGGGACCAAAGGCTCCCCTTTAGTCCCGTCTCATGTCACCAACCGGGACCAATGAGGTGCCTATATATACCCCTCGCTCACGAGCAGAGCACCCCAGTGCTCTGTTTTTCTCTGGCCGAGGGGGAGTGGGCTTGGTGGTGCTCTAGCTCACCTCCTATGCACACAAGGTGTTCGATGGAATGCCCGAGCCACACTACTTAAGCTTTCTCCTCTCCAAGCTCGACCTCCAAGCTCCATTTTCCATAATATTTGTCTAGGTTTAGCGGTCCGTTACGCCCCGTCCCCGTCTTCACCGCCGTTGATCACCCGCGCCGAGCTCATCGCCAGCACCATCATGCTGAGCCTCTTGTTCTTATCTTCTTTCTGAAAGGAAAAATATTCTTACTTGTATGTTTACATAGATACTTGTATTATTTTCTTACTTTTATTATTGCATCTTATATAGTGCGATGGTTTTGGTATCCGCCCCCGTCGGCCCTTGTCCTGTCTATGATTCGGATGTGGTATATATATTATCTTGATAACTATTGGTTCATTTATTTTTTATGAAAATTATGCCGACCAACGTGACATAGATTTTATTTATGTAGGATGTATGTGAATCGGAAATGCCAACCGACCCTATTGTCGAGAGGTTAAATTTAGTTGAAGAAGAAAACAATTTGTTGAAGGAAAAAATAAAAAAATTGAGGAGGAGAAGATGATATTGGAGTTGCATGTTGCGGATGTCGTCGACTATCACAAGATCAAGATGGATGCAATGCGCTTGAATATTAGAAAGATTAGAAAATATGCCATTCATACCGAGCCTTGCTATCATTATGCCGTTGGATCAATTGTTACCTTGGTTGCGATTATGATCGCATTTGTTTTCGCATTGAAATGTTTTACATAGTTTCAATGTATGGTTCAATTAATTAGATGCTCTAGAGAGCTATATGTTGTTAGATGAGAACTATGTATGCACCTTGGTTTTAATGTGATGATGAACTTCTATTAATTTGGACACTTAATTATATATAATGCACGCAGATGAACCAGCAATGGATGTACGGTGACAGACACACCTGCGAGTACATTAAGGGCATGCATGAGTTTCTCGATGCGGCTGAGGCAAACAAGCAGAATGGTTTTATGTGTTGTCCATGCACTGAATGTGGGAATATGAGGTCTTACTCTAACCAGAAAATCCTTCACTCCCACTTGCTTTACAAGGGTTTCATGCCACACTATAATGTTTGGACGAGGCACGGAGAAATAGGGGTTATGATGGAAGACGGTGAAGAAGAAGAGTATGATGACAACTATGTGCCCCCTGAATACAGTGATGCTGCAACGGGGGGAGCTGGTGAAGATCAAGAGGAACCAGACGATGTGCCCAATGATGCTGCAACGGGTGAAGCTGCTGAAGATCAAGAGGAACCAAACGATGTGCCCGATGATGATGATCTCCGCCGGGTCATTGTTGATGCAAGGACGCAATGCGAAAGTCAAAAGGAGAAGCTGAAGTTCGATCGCATGTTAGAGGATCAAAAAAAGGGTTATACCCCAATTGCGAAGATGGCAACACAAAGCTCGGTACTGTACTGCAATTGCTGTAGTGGAAGGCAGAGAATGCTGTGGCTGACAAAGGATTTGAGAAGCTACTGAAAATATTGAAGAAGAAGCTTCCAAAGGATAACGAATTGCCCGACAGTACATACGCAGCAAAGAAGGTCGTATGCCATCTAGGATTTGAGGTGGAGAAGATACATGCATGCCCTAATGACTTCATCCTCTACCGCGGTGCATACAAGGATCTGAACGCATGCCTGGTATGCGGTGCATTGCGGTATAAGATCAGACGAGATGACCCTGGTGATGTTGACGGTGAGCCCCCCAGGAAGAGGGTTCCTACGAAGGTGATGTGGTATGCTCCTATAATACCATGGTTGAAACGTCTGTTCAGAAACGAAGAGCATGCCAAGTTGATGCGATGGCACAGTGAGAACCGAAAGAAAGATGGGAAGTTGAGAGCACCCGCTGATGGGTCGCAGTGGAGAAAAATCGAGAGAAATTACTGGGATGAGTTTGCAAAGGACCCAAGGAATGTATGGTTTGCTTTAAGCGTGGATGGCATTAATCCTTTCAAGGAGCAGAGCAACAATCACATCACCTGGCCCGTGACTCTATGTATGTATAACCTTCCTCCTTGGATGTGCATGAAGCGGAAGTTCATTATGATGCCAGTTCTCATCCAAGGCCCTAAGCAACCCGGCAACGAAATTGATGTGTACCTAAGGCCATTAGTTGAAGAACTTTTACAGCTGTGGAATGGAAACGGTGTACGTACGCGGGATGAGCACAGACAGGAGGAATTTAACCTTAAGGCGTTGCTGTTCCTGACCATCAACGATTGGCCCGCTCTCAATAACCTTTCAGGACAGAAAAACAAAGGATACCACGCATGCATGCACTGTTTAGATGACACTGGAAGTATATACCTGGACAAATGCAAGAAGAATGTGTACCTAGGCCATCGTCAATTTCTTTCGACCAACCATCAATGTCAAAAGAAAGGCAAGCATTTCAAAGGCGAGGCAGATCACCGGAAGAAGCCCGCCATGCGTACTGGTGATCACGTACTAGCTATGGTCAATGATTTACACTACGTAATCTTTGGAAAGGGTCCCGGTGGACTAGCTATTCTGAATGACGCTGAGGGACACGCACCCATCTGGAAGAAGAAATCTATATTTTGGGACCTACCCTACTGGAAAGACCTAGAGGTCCGCTCTTCAATCGACATGATGCACGTGACGAAGAACCTTTGCGTGAACCTGCTAGGCTTCTTGGGTGTGTATGGGAAGACAAAAGATACACCTCAGGCACGGGAGGACCTGCAACGTTTGCACAAAAAAGACGGCATGCCTCCGAAGCAGTATAAAGGTCCTGCCAGCTACGCTCTTACGAAAGAAGAGAAAGAAATCTTCTTTGAATGCCTGCTCAGTATGAAGGTCATGACTGGCTTCTCGTTGAATATAAAGGGAATAATAAATATGCCAGAGAAAAAGTTTCAGAACCTAAAGTCTCATGACTGCCACGTGATTATAACGCAACTACTTCCGGTTGCATTGAGGGGGCTTCTACCGGAAAACGTCCGATTAGCCATTGTGAAGCTATGTGCATTCCTCAATGCAATCTCTCAGAAGGTGATCGATCCAGAAATCGTACCAAGGCTAAGGAGTGATGTGGCACAATGTCTTGTCAGTTTCGAGCTGGTGTTCCCACCATCCTTCTTCAATATCATGATGCGCGTCCTAGTTCATCTAGTCGACGAGATTGTCATCCTGGGGCCCGTATTTCTACACAATATGTTCCCCTTTGAGAGGTTCATGGGACTCCTAAAGAAATATGTCCGTAACCGCGCTAGGCCAGAAGGAAGCATCTCCATGGGCCATCAAACAGAGGATGTTATCGGGTTTTGTGTTGACTTCATTCCTGGCCTTAAGAAGATAGGTCTCCCTAAATCGCGATATGAGGGGAGACTGACTGGAAAAGGCACTATTCGAAGAGACTCAATAATATGTAGGGACGGATATTCTTGGTCTCAAGCACATTACACAGTTCTACAGAACTCTACCTTGGTGACCCCGTATGTCGATGAACACAAGAACGGTGTGCGGTCCAAACAACCAGAGTAGTGCCACGACTGGATTACATGTGAACACATCAGGACTTTCAGCAGTTGGTTGGAAACACTTCTCAGAGGTGACAAAACTGTTTGTGATGAGTTGTACTTGTTGTCCAGGGGACCATCTTTGACTGTATTGACTTGCAAAGGATACGAGATAAATGGGAATACATTTTACACGATTGCCCAAGAGCAAAAGAGCACCAACCAAAACAGCGGTGTCCCCTTTGTTGCAGCAACCGAGAGCGGAAACGACACATATTATGGTTACATAGTGGACATATGGGAACTTGACTACGGACCTGATTTTAATGTCCCTTTGTTTAAGTGCAAATGGGTCAATCTGTTAGGCGGCGGGGTACAGGTAGACCCACAGTACGGAATGACAACAGTGGATCTGAAAAATCTTGGGTACACTGACGAACCTTTCGTCCTAGCCAATGATGTGGCACAGGTTATCTATGTGAAGGACATGTCTACCAAACTGAGAAAAAGAAAAGATAAGGAAGCGAATACATCATACGATGAGCCAAAGCGCAACATAGTTCTTTCAGGAAAAAGGGACATCCTGGGAGTGGACGGCAAGACAGACATGTCTGAAGATTATGAAAAGTTTCATGAAATTCCTCCCTTCAATGTCAAGGCTGACCCAAGCATCCTGATAAACAATGAAGATTATCCATGGTTACGGCACAATAAGCAAATGACACAAGCGAAGAAAAAGTGAAGACTTTCTCCCGCAACTATTATGATGATACCATGCCAACTTTGTAACACACGAATATGCTACCATTGTCTGTTTTCTACATGCACATGCTATGTGGGTGAAATTATGATACCATGCCAACTTTCAACTTTTTCAGAGTTCATTTGAAATGCTTTCATGTCTTATGGTTCGGCCCTCGTAATACCATGAACATTAGTCCCAGGCCCATGCCAACTTTCAACTTTCAACTTTCTAAAACTAATGGCACTAACAGAAAGTTTATAATTTTGCTCCTCGCCACTGGCCCATGACCATTAGTCCCGGTTTGTGCCACAAACCGGGACTAAAGGGTTGGTCCTCATTGCGGGCAGAGTTTAGTCCCACCTCACCAACCGAAGGGGGCTCACACCGGTTTATAAGCCCTTCCCTCTCTGCCTTGTTGAGCTCCTCTCAAAGTGAAAATAGATTCCCTAATAGAGAAAAGTTTAACCCAAATTCATAGTGAATTTCTCTGAAATTCATAGAAATTTACTAGGAATTTAGGTTGAATTTTCTCTATAAGCGCATCTATTCTCATTTTTAGTAAGTTAATCACAAACTTGTGATTCAAACAATTTTCAAAGAATTCAAATTTTAACTATTAAAATTTGAAAACTAATGGCACTAACAGAAAGTTTATAATTTTTCTAAAACTAATGGCACTAACAGAAAGTTTATAATTTTGCTAACCTAAAAGCAAACAGGATTAAAAATTAAAGCAAAACAAAAGACAATAAATAATGCAAAAAACAAATCAAAAAAAGGAAAAAACTATTTTTATAGTAAAGTTAATCACAAAATAAAATAAATAAAGCAACAAAGAAAACAAAAAAACTAAAAAAGTGTTTTC
>NC_057794.1:46056025-46056852 GCF_018294505.1 Triticum aestivum | reverse complement strand
AAAACAAAAAAACAAAAAAAGTGTTTTCAAATTTGAAAACTAATGGCATTAACAAAAAGTTTATAATTTTTCTAAAAATAAAAGCATTAAGAATTAAAAAATAAAGCAAAATACAAAAGAAAATAAGTAAAGCAACAAAAAAACAAAAAATGCCACCTACTGGGCCCCCACGGCCTGAATAGGACTAGAAACCCATCCAAGGGGCAGGATTCAGGCCCGCAGGAGGCCCAGTAGGCCCACAGGCATAGAAGTGACAATTAGGCCCGTAAGCCTGCAATGGAGAGGAGCTCGAGAGGGGTGCGGCAGTGGGGCTTATAAACCACTGCGCACCCCTCTCAACTAGCGAGGTGCGGCTAAACTTTCGACGCAGCAGCCGCACAAGGCCTTTGGTCCCGGTTGGTGGCACCAACCAGGACTAAAGGGGGCATTGGTCACGGTTCGTGGCACAAACCGTGACCCATGCCCCCCTTTAGTCCCGGTTTGGGCTGCTGAAAAGAGGCCTTTGGTCTCGGTTGGTGGCACCAACCGGGACTAATGCCCACCTTTAGTCCCGGTTGCTGCCATGAACCGGGACTAAAGGCTCTGCTATATAAGTCCACACTTAGGAAATTTTTGCCAACTGCTCCATTCCCCATCGCCGACGCCGCCAGGCTGCTCGTCCTCCTCGTTGCCGTCGCTGCGCCCTGCCCCATCCCCGCGTGCTTGCCGTTGCTACGCCCTGCCCCATCGCCGTCGCCACGCCCTGTCGCTGTCGTCGTCGTCGCGCCCTCTTGCCCGTCGCCGGCCGCCCTGCCCCGAGCTCGCTGCCGTCCGCCCTGCCCCGAGCC
>NC_057794.1:46054983-46055594 GCF_018294505.1 Triticum aestivum | reverse complement strand
GCCGGCATCCCCGAGCCCGCCGTCCTCCTTCCCGTAGCTGGCCTCCTGTCCCCGTTGTTGCCTGCCCCCAGTGAGCTCCCCCCTTTCCCATCTCCGTCGCCGACGACGCCACCCATTGCCGCCGCTGATCTCTGTTTATGGATATGGCTATATATGCATGTATTTTCTCTGTGTATATATGTTCATATATGCAAAAGTTACATTTTTAGAAAATCATCTATATATGTTCATATATGGAAAAGTTCTATATGAATGTGGCTATATGTATGTTCATGGAAAATAATTTTGCTCGATGATCTTTTTGTTCATGATGTTCATATAATTTTTTTCATGTATGTATAAATGTCGATATGAATTGTACCTATGATGTTTTTTTATTCATAGATGAATATGTATGTGGCTATGTATGTGTATGTGGCTAGGTGAATATGCAAAGAAGAGGAGATGAAGAAAATGATATATTTTCTTATTTGTGGATGTGTCGAGAGGGTCATCGATAACTTTAGTGAATTTTAGGTTATTTTCATTTTAGGTCATTTTAGGTCGTGTGTGTGTCGAGAGGGCTGCCAAGGGGTCGAGGGTCGTCGAACATGAGAGGGGGGATGATAGAT
>NC_057794.1:46044911-46054875 GCF_018294505.1 Triticum aestivum | reverse complement strand
GGCGGGGAAGAAGGGGAAGAAGAGGGAGAAGAAGAGGGGGTCAAGAGGGGGTCTAGGGTCGCCGAGGGGTCGAGAGGGGGTCTAGGGTCGCCGAGGGGTCGAGGGTCGTTGAACATGAGAGGAAGAAGAGGATAAAAAAGAAGAGGAATAAGAAAAAAAAGAGGAGAAGAAAGAATAGAGGAGAAGATCTCCTCTATTATTTCTTCTCCTTTTTTTTCTTCTTCTTCCTCTTTTTTTATCGGGAACGAGGGTCGTCGAGGGTCGCCGAGCGGTAGAGGAGAAACCCTAAATAGAAAGTATCATCGGTGTGAGATACATGTACCGTCCGTGTCGGACACTACATCCACATCCCACAAGTGGCGCGGGCTTCGACGCCCATGTCACTTGTGGGACGTGGATGCAGTGTCCGACACTGATGGCCACATGTATCTAACACCCACGATACTTGCTATTTAGGGTTTCCTCTACCGTTCGGCGACCCTGACCCTCGACGACCCTCATTTTCGATAAAATAAAGAGGAAGAAGAAGAAAAAAAAAAGAGAAGAAGAGAAGAAGAAGAAGAAAAAAAAAGAGGAGAAGAAATTCTTCTCCTCTTTTTTTTCTTCTTCTTCTCTTCTTCTCTTTTTTTCTTTCTTCTCTTTTTTTTCTTCTTCTTCTCTTCTTCTCTTTTTTTTCTTCTTCTTCTTCTTCCTCTTTATTTTATCGGGAACGAGGGTCGTCGAAGGTCGCCGAGCGGTAGAGGAGAAACCCTAAATAGAAAGTATCATCGGTGTAAGATACATGTACCGTCGGTGTCAGACACTACATCCATGTCCCACAAGTGGCGCGGGCTTCGACGCCCACGTCACTTGTGGGATGTGGATGTAGTGTCCGACACCGACGGCCACATGTATCTCACACCCACGATACTTGCTATTTAGGGTTTCCTCTATCGCTCGGTGACCCTCGATGACCCTCGTTCCCGATAAAAAAAAGAGGAAGAAGAAGAAAAAAAGAGGAGAAGAAAGAATAGAGGAGTTACTCCTCTATTCTTTCTTCTCCTCTTTTTTTCTTCTTCCTCTTCTTTTTTATCCTTGAAGCATTGTCGAGGCCACCCCAAACCCTAGAGAAGCAGCATCGAGGCCACTAATTAATATTAGTTCTACGTTTGCCACTAATATTGTTGGGGAACGTTGCAGAAAACAAAAATTTTCCTACTCGTCTCACCAAGATCATCTAGGAGTTCATCTAGCAACGAGTGATTAGATGCATCTACATACCTTTGTAGATCGCGCACGGAAGCGTTCAAAAGAACGGTGACGATGTAGTCGTACTCGACGTGATCCAAATCACCGATGACCAGTGCCGAACGGATGGCACCTCCGCGTTCAACACACGTACGGAACAGCCACGTCTCCTCCTTCTTGATCCAGCAAGGGAGGGAGGAGAGGTTGAGGGAGATGGCACCAGCAGCAGCATGACGGCGTGGTGTTGATGGAGCTGCAGTACTCCGGCAGAGCTTCGCTAAGCACTATGGAGGAGGAGGAGGTGTTGGGGAGGGAGAAGGAGGCAACCAAAGGCCAAGGCGTTCAGGTATGAAGTCCCTCCTCTCCCCCACTATATATAGGAGAGCCAAGGGGGGGTGGCCGGCCCTAGGAGATCCAATCTCCTAGGGGGTGCGGCAGCCAAGGGGGTTTCCCTCCCCCACAAGGCACCTAGGAGGTGCCTTCCCCTCCTAGGACTCTTCCCCCTTCAAACCCTAGGCGCATGGGACTATGTGGGGCTGGCGCACCCCCTTACAGCCCATGTGGCCCCCCGGGACAGGTGGACCCACCCGGTGGACCCCCGGGACCCTTCCGGTGGTCCCGGTACAATACCGATAACCCCGAAACTTGTCCCGATGCCCGAAACAGGACTTCCCATATATAAATCTTTACCTCCAGACCATTCCGGAACTCCTCGTGACGTCCGGGATCTCATCCGGGACTCCGAACAACATTCGGGTTACTGCATATACATATCCTTACAACCCTAGCGTAACTGAACCTTAAGTGTGTAGACCCTACGGGTTCGGGAGACAAGCAGACATGACCGAGACGACTCTCCGGTCAATAACCAACAGCGGGATCTGGATACCCATGTTGGCTCCCACATGCTCCACGATGATCTCATCGGATGAACCACGATGTCGAGGATTCAATCAACCCCGTACTCTATTCCCTTTGTCTATCGATATGTTACTTGCCCGAGATTCGATCGTAGGTATCCCAATACCTCGTTCAATCTCGTTACCGGCAAGTCACTTTACTTGTACCGTAATGCATGATCCCGTGACCAGACACTTGGTCACTCTGAGCTCATTATGATGATGCATTACCGAGTGGGCCCAGTGATACCTCTCCGTCATACGGAGTGACAAATCCCAGTCTTGATCCATGTCACCCAACAGACACTTTCGGAGATACCCGTAATCTACCTTTATAGTCACCCAGTTACGTTGTAACGTTTGGCATACCCAAAGCACTCCTATGGTATCCGGGAGTTACACGATCTCATGGTCTAAGGAAAAGATACTTTGACATTCAAAAACTCTAGCAAATGAACTATACGATCTTGTGCTATGTTTAGGATTGGGTCTCGTCCATCACATCATTCTCCTAATGATGTGATCTCGTTATCAATGACATCCAGTGTCCATAGTCAGGAATCCATGACTATCTGTTGATCAACGAGCTAGTCAACTAGAGGCTCACTAGGGACATGTTGGTGTCTGTTACTCACACATGTATTACGATTTCCGGATAACACAATTATAGCATGAATAAAGACAATTATCATGAACAAGGAAATATAATAATAATGCTTTTATTATTGCCGCTAGGGCATATTTCCAACAGTCTCCCACTTGCACTAGAGTCAATAATCTAGTTACATTGTGATGAATCGAACACCCATGGAATTCTGGTGTTGATCATGTTTTGCTCTAGGGAGAGGTTTAGTCAACGGATCTGCTACATTCAGGTCCGTATGTACTTTACAAATCTCTATGTCTCCATCTTGAACATTTTCACGAATGGAGTTGAAGCGACGCTTGATGTGTCTTGTCTTCTTGTGAAACCTGGGCTCCTTGGCAAGTGCAATAGCTCCAGTGTTGTCACAGAAGAGCTTGATCGGCCCCGACGCATTGGGTATGACTCCTAGGTCGGTGATGAACTCCTTCACCCATATTGCTTCATGTGCTGCCTCCGAGGCTGCCATGTACTCCGCTTCACATGTAGATCCCGCCACGACGCTTTGCTTGCAACTGCACCAGCTTACTGCCCCACCATTCAAAATATACACGTATCCAGTTTGTGACTTAGAGTCATCCAGATCTGTGTCGAAGCTAGCGTCGACGTAACCCTTTACGACAAGATCTTCGTCACCTCCATAAACGAGAAACATTTCCATAGTCCTTTTCAGGTACTTCAGGATATTCTTGACCGTTGTCCAGTGTTCCTTGCCGGGATTACTTTGGTACCTTCCTACCAAACTGACGGCAAGGTTAACATCAGGTCTGGTACACAGCATGGCATACATAATAGAACCTATGGCTGAGGCATAGGGGATGACGCTCATCTCTTCTATATCTTCTGCCGTGGTCGGACATTGAGCTGAGCTCAATTTCACACCTTGTAACACAGGCAAGAACCCCTTCTTGGATTGATCCATATTGAACTTCTTCAATATCTTATCAAGGTATGTGCTTTGTGAAAGACCTATGAGGCGTCTTGATCTATCTCTATAGATTTTGATGCCTAATATATAAGCAGCTTCTCCAAGGTCCTTCATTGAAAAACTTTTATTCAAGTAGGCCTTGATGCTGTCCAAGAGTTCTATATCATTTCCCATCAAAAGTATGTCATCTACATATAATATGAGAAATGCTACAGAGCTCCCACTCACTTTCTTGTAAACGCAGGCTTCTCCATAAGTCTGTGTAAACCCAAACGCTTTGATCATCTCATCAAAGCGAATGTTCCAACTCCGAGATGCTTGCACCAGCCCATAAATCGAGCGTTGGAGCTTGCACACTTTGTCAACATTCTTAGGATCGACAAAACCTTCCGGCTGCATCATATACAATTCTTCCTTAAGGAAACCATTAAGGAATGCCGTTTTGACGTCCATTTGCCATATTTCGTAATCATAGAATGCGGCAATTGCTAACATGATTCGGACGGACTTCAGCTTCGCTACCGGTGAGAAAGTCTCATCGTAGTCAACCCCTTGAACTTGTCGATAACCCTTAGCGACAAGCCGAGCTTTATAGATGGTCACATTACCATCCGCGTCTGTCTTCCTCTTAAAGATCCATTTATTTTCTATGGCTCGCCGCTCAACGGGCAAGTCAGTCAAAGTCCATACTTCGTTTTCATACATGGATCCTATCTCGGATTTCATGGCTTCTAGCCATTTGTCGGAATCCGGTCCCGCCATCGCTTCTTCATAGTTCGAAGGTTCACCGTTGTCCAACAACATGATTTCCAAGACAGGGTTGCCGTACCACTCTGGTGCGGAACGTGTCCTTGTGGACCTTCGAATTTCAGTAGGAGCTTGATCAGAAGTATCTTGATCATTATCATTAACTTCCTCTCTAGTCGGTGCTGGCACCTCAGGAACATTTTCTTGAGTTGCGCCATTTTCCGGTTCAAGAGGCAATACTTCATCAAGCTCTACTTTCCTCCCACTTACTTCTTTCGAGAGAAACTCTTTCTCCAGAAAGGACCCATTCTTGGCAACAAAGATCTTGCCTTCGGATCTGAGGTAGAAGGTGTACCCAATAGTTTCTTTTGGGTACCCTATGAAGACGCATTTTTCCGATTTGGGTTCGAGCTTTTCAGGTTGAAGTTTCTTGACATAAGCATCGCATCCCCAAACTTTTAGAAACGATAGCTTAGGTTTCTTCCCAAACCATAATTCATACGGTGTCGTCTCAACGGATTTCGACGGAGCCCTATTTAAAGTGAATGCGGCAGTCTCTAAAGCATAGCCCCAAAAGGAAAGCGGTAAATCGGTAAGAGACATCATAGATCGCACCATATCTAATAGAGTGCGATTACGACGTTCGGACACACCATTACGCTGAGGTGTTCCAGGCGGCGTGAGTTGTGAAACTATTCCACATTTTCTTAAGTGTGTGCCAAACTCGTGACTCAAGTATTCTCCTCCACGATCTGATCGCAGAAACTTGATTTTCCTGTCACGTTGATTTTCAACCTCACTCTGAAATTCCTTGAACTTTTCAAAGGTTTCAGACTTGTGTTTCATTAAGTAGATATACCCATACCTACTTAAATCATCAGTGAGGGTGAGAACATAACGATAGCCACCGCGAGCCTCAACACTCATTGGACCGCACACATCGGTATGTATGATTTCCAATAAGTCGGTTGCTCGCTCCATTGTTCCTGAGAATGGAGTCTTGGTCATTTTACCCATAAGGCATGGTTCACACGTGTCAAATGATTCATAATCAAGAGACTCTAAAAGTCCATCAGCATGGAGCTTCTTCATGCGTTTGACACCTATGTGACCTAGGCGGCAGTGCCACAGGTATGTGGGACTATCATTATTAACCTTACTTCTTTTGGTACTCACATTATGAATATGTGTAGCATCACGTTCGAGATTCATAAGGAATAAACCATTCACCATAGGAGCATGACCATAAAACATATCTCTCAAAAAAATGGAACAACCAATATTCTCAGATTTAAAAGAGTAGCCATCTCGAATTAAACGAGATCCCGATACAATGTTCATGCTCAAAGCTGGCACTAAATAACAATTATTAAGGTTTAAAACTAATCCCGAAGGGAGATGCAGAGGCAGCGTGCCGACGGCGATCACATTGACCTTGGAACCATTCCCGACGCGCATCGTCACCTCGTCCTTTGCCAGTTTCCGTTTATTCCGCAGCCCCTGCTTTGAGTTACAAATGTGAGCAACTGCACCGGTATCAAATACCCAGGAGCTACTACGGGTACTAGTAAGGTACACATCAATTACATGTATATCACATATACCTTTTGTTTTGCCGGCCTTCTTATCCGCTAAGTACTTGGGGCAGTTCCGCTTCTAGTGACCGCTTCCCTTGCAATAAAAGCACTCAGTCTCGGGCTTGGGTCCATTCTTTGGCTTCTTCCCGGCAGCTTGCTTGCCGGGCGCGGCAACCTCCTTGCCGTCCTTCTTGAAGTTCTTTTTACCCTTGCCTTTCTTGAACTTAGTGGTTTTATTGACCATCAACACTTGATGTTCCTTCCTGACTTCTACCTCTGCTGATTTCAGCATAGCAAATACTTCAGGAATGGTCTTTTCCATCCCCTGCATATTGATGTTCATCACAAAGCTCTTGTAGCTTGGTGGAAGCGACTGGAGGATTCTGTCAATGACCGCATCATCCGGGAGATTAACTCCCAGCTGAGTCAAGCGGTTATGCAACCCAGACATAGTGAGTATGTGCTCACTGACAGAACTGTTTTCCTCCATCTTACAGCTGAAGAATTTGTCGGAGACTTCATATCTCTCGACCCGGGCATGAGCTTGGAAAACCATTTTCAGCTCTTCGAACATCTCATATGCTCCATGTCTCTCAAAACGCTTTTGGAGCCCCGGCTCTAGGCTGTAAAGCATGCCGCACTGAACGAGGGAGTAGTCATCGGAACGTGCCTGCCAAGCGTTCATAACATCTTGTTCTGCAGGGAGAACGGGTGCGTCACCAAGCGGTGCTTGTAGGACATAATCTTTCTTGGCAGCTATGAGGATGATCCTCAGGTTCCGGACCCAGTCCGTATAGTTGCTGCCATCGTCTTTCAGCTTAGTTTTCCCTAGGAACGTGTTGAAGTTGAGGACTACGTTGGCCATTTGATCTACAAGACATATTGCAAAGATTTTAGACTAAGTTCATGATAATTAAGTTCAACTAATCAAATTATTAGTGAACTCCCACTTAGATTAGACATCCCTCTAGTCATCTAAGTATTACATGATCCGAGTTAACTAGACCGTGTCCGATCATCACGTGAGACGGACTAGTCAACGTCGGTGAACATCTTCATGTTGATCGTATCTTCTATACGACTCATGCTCGACCTTTCGGTCTTCTGTGTTCCGAGGCCATGTCTGTACATGCTAGGCTCGTCAAGTCAACCTAAGTGTTTGCATGTGTAAATCTATCTTACACCCGTTGTATGTGAACGTCTGAATAAAACACCCGATCATCACGTGGTGTTTTGAAACAGCGAACTGTCGCAACGGTGCACAGTTAGGGGGAACACTTCTTGAAATTAGTATGAGGGATCACCTTATTTACTACCGTCGTTCTAAGTAAACAAGATGCAAAACATGATAAACATCACATGCAATCAAATAATAAACGTGACATGATATGGCCAATATCACACAGCTCCTTTGATCTCCATCTTGGGGCTCCATGATCATCTTGTCACCGGCTTGACACCATGATCTCCATCATCATGATCTCCATCATCGTGTCTCCATGAAGTTGCTCCCCAACTATTACTTCTACTACTATGGCTAACGCGTTTAGCAATAAAGTAAAGTAATTTACATGGTGTTTCTTGATGACACGCAGGTCATATAAAAGAATAAAGACAACTCCTATGGCTCCTGCCGGTTGTCATACTCATCGACATGCAAGTCGTGAATCCTATTACAATAGCATGAACATCTCATACATCACATATAGATCATTCATCATTCATCACAACTTTGGCCATATCATATCACAAACCACTTGCTGCAAAAACAAGTTAGACGTCCTCTAATTGTTGTTGCAAGTTTTACGTGGCTGAATTAGGGTTCTAGCAAGAACGTCTTCTTACCTACGTTAAAGCCACGACGTGATTTGTCAACTTCTATTTACCCTTCATAAGGACCCTGTCCATCGATTCCGCTCCAACTAAAGTAGGAGAGACAGACACCCGCCAGCCACCTTATGCAACTAGTGCATGTTAGTCGGTGGAACCGGTCTCACGTAAGCGTACGTGTAAGGTTGGTCCGGGCCGCTTCATCCCACAATACCGCTGAAGCAAGAAAGGACTAGTAACGGCAAGAAAGTTGACAAATCTACGCCCACAACAAATTGTGTTCTACTCGCGCAAGAAGAACTACGCATAGACCTAGCTCATGATGCCACTGTTGGGGAACGTTGCAGAAAACAAAAATTTTCCTACTCGTTTCACCAAGATCATCTAGGAGTTCATCTAGCAACGAGTGATTAGATGCATCTACATACCTTTGTAGATCGCGCACGGAAGCGTTCAAAAGAACGGTGATGATGTAGTCGTACTCGACGTGATCCAAATCATCGATGACCAGCGCCGAATGGACGGCACCTCCGCGTTCAACACACGTACGGAACAGCCACGTCTCCTCCTTCTTGATCCAGCAAGGGAGGGAGGAGAGGTTGAGGGAGATGGCACCAGCAGCAGCACGACGGCGTGGTGTTGATGGAGCTGTAGTACTCCGGCAGAGCTTCGCTAAGCACTATGGAGGAGGAGGAGGTGTTGGGGAGGGAGAAGGAGGCAACCAAAGGCCAAGGCGTTCAGGTATGAAGGCCCTCCTCTCCCCCACTATATATAGGAGAGCCAAGGGGGGGTGTCCGGCCCTAGGAGATCCAATCTCCTAGGGGGTGCGGCGGCCAAGGGGGTTTCCCTCCCCCCCAAGGCACCTAGGAGGTGCCTTCCCCTCCTAGGACTCTTCCCCCTTCAAACCCTAGGCGCATGGGCCTATGTGGGGCTGGTGCCCTTGGCCCATTAGGCCAAGGCGCACCCCCTTACAGCCCATGTGGCCCCCCGGGACAGGTGGACCCACCCGGTGGACCCCCGGGACCCTTCCGGTGGTCCCGGTACAATACCGATAACCCCAAAACTTGTCCCGATGCCCGAAACAGGACTTCCCATATATAAATCTTTACCTCCGGACCATTCCGGAACTCCTCGTGACGTCCGGGATCTCATCCGGGACTCCGAACAACATGCGGGTTACTGCATATACATATCCTTACAACCCTAGCGTAACTGAACCTTAAGTGTGTAGACCCTACGGGTTCGGGAGACAAGCAGACATGACCGAGACGACTCTCCGGTCAATAACCAACAGCGGGATCTGGATACCCATGTTGGCTCCCACATGCTCCACGATGATCTCATTGGATGAACCACGATGTCGAGGATTCAATCAACCCCGTACGCTATTCCCTTTGTCTATCGATATGTTACTTTCCCGAGATTCGATCGTCGGTATCCCAATACCTCGTTCAATCTCGTTACCGGCAAGTCACTTTACTCGTACCGTAATGCATGATCCCGTGAACAGACACTTGGTCACTCTGAGCTCATTATGATGATGCATTACCGAGTGGGCCCAGTGATACCTCTCCGTCATACGGAGTGACAAATCCCAGTCTTGATCCATGTCACCCAACAGACACTTTCGGAGATACCCGCAGTCTACCTTTATAGTCACCCAGTTACGTTTTGACGTGTGGCATACCCAAAGCACTCCTATGGTATCCGGGAGTTACACGATCTCATGGTCTAAGGAAAAGATACTTTGACATTCAAAAACTCTAGCAAACGAACTATACGATCTTGTGCTATGTTTAGGATTGGGTCTCGTCCATCACATAATTCTCCTAATGATGTTATCTCGTTATTAATGACATCCAGTGTCCATAGTCAGGAGACCATGACTATCTGTTGATCAACGAGCTAGTCAACTAGAGGCTCACTAGGGACATGTTGGTGCCTGTTACTCACACATGTATTACGATTTTCGGATAACACAATTATAGCATGAATAAAGACAATTATCATGAACAAGGAAATATAATAATAATGCTTTTATTATTGCCTCTAGGGCATATTTCCAACAGTCTCTGTTGGGGAACATTGCAGAAAACAAAAATTTTCCTACTCG
>NC_057794.1:46020107-46044335 GCF_018294505.1 Triticum aestivum | reverse complement strand
GGGTCGCCGAGCGGTAGAGGAGAAACCCTAAATAGAAAGTATCATCGGTGTGAGATACATGTACCATCCGTGTCGGACACTACATCCAGATCCCACAAGTGGCGCGGGCTTCGACGCCCATGTCACTTGTGGGACGTGGATGTAGTGTCCGACACCGACGGCCACATGTATCTCACACCCACGATACTTGCTATTTAGGGTTTCCTCTATCGCTCGGTGACCCTCGACGACCCTCGTTCCCGATAAAAAAAAGAGGAAGAAGAAGAAAAAAAGAGGAGAAGAAAGAATAGAGGAGTTACTCCTCTATTCTTTCTTCTCCTCTTTTTTTCTTCTTCCTCTTCTTTTTTTATCCTTGAAGCATTGTCGAGGCCACCCCAAACCCTAGAGAAGCAGCATCAAGGCCACTAATTAATATTAGTTCTATGTTTGCCACTAATATATCCATCTATCATGTTTGAATAATAATTGCCATGTTGTAAATATTTGTAGAAACTATGAACACCGCCCGAGACGAAGTACAAGAAGAGTTGTTGGGGGACATAATCGCACGAGGAAGTGATGCCGTCTGCTCGTTGTTTCTCAACGACACTGATGGTCTGGAAGGAGCTGGCTATGATTATGATGGCTCCGGTGACCTAATGCCGGTGCAGGAAGGAGACCGTGAGGACGGATCCGGTGACCCAATGCCGGTGCAAGAAGGAGACCGTGATGACGTCTCCGGTGACCGAACCGAGTCCGGCCAGGTATATATATTAGTTAAGCTTCTGGTGACTAGCTAATTGATGCATTCATTGTTTTGGTATGTACACATATTAATTAAGTCTTTCTTCTTTTTTCTATCCCTCCGGATCGAGCACAATTTCGGTAAAGAGATGAGGCCCGAAGAAAAAGTTGAGCTCGGATGAAATGTTTGAGATCATAGCAATCGCGCCCGACGGCCACCGGTTAGGGACAAGATCCCGATCAGCATCCAGCAACGGTTAAAGCCAGCTACAGAAGACCCTGAGGTGTCTTATGTCAATGATATGCAGAAAAATGATCTTTGACTGAGCTGAAGTCAAATTTCACCCTACCGCCGGAGGATGATCCAGAGAAGCCAGTTAAAGAGCAATTAATCAAGTCTTTTGCTCTTAAGAGGATGGCAGAACTATTCAGGAGGTGGAAGAAAGAGCTGAATAAGTTTGTCGAAAATAAAGAGACACCACAATTCAAGGGCAGATATGAGAAGATCAGAGATCACTGGCCCACATTGGTGAACCACAAGACACCAGAAAAGAGTAAGAATATGTCAGCGACAAACAAGAAAAATGCTGCAAAGAAGAAGCATCACCATCGCACGGGGTCAGGTGGCTACCTCGTAGCCCGGCCTAAGTGGGCCAAGACTGAGAATGATCTTGTTGATAAAGGGATCAAACCAGAGAAAATGAACTGGCCAGACCGTTGCCGGACATGGTTCTTCGGGGCTGGCGGAACCTTGGACCCTGTAACAGGGAAGTGCATTTGGATGAACGATCAAATGGACATACCAGTCAGGAAGCTTCAGCAGTATATGGAAGTAGCGCAGCAAGGGACGTTCTTTCCAGATAGAGAGAACGACAAGCTCACAATGTCCCTTGGGAATCCTGAGCATCCTGGACGGACACGAGGCACGCCAGGCTCCATTCCGTGGAAGGTTGGGTTTCCGAATGCAGGCGGTTACAAATCCCAGGAGAGGAGGAAAAAATTGCAGCAGGCCCAAATGCAGGCGCTGCAAGCAAGGGTACAAGCGATAGAGGAACGAGAAACAAATCGCAGCAAACGTACTGCCGAAGCTTCCCCAAAGCTACCCCGCCATCTCAGCGGAGAAGTAGCGTGGCTTCCACTGAGCTCCTTCAGCCGGAGCATGCCTTGACGGCTCTTGCCAGCTATCCCGTGGATGCTATCACGGAGTCTCAAAATTGCCACCTTATGACGCAATGGATGAATTTGAAGGTCAAGGCAGCTGTTGGCTCTGTTTATCCTACTGAACCTGGCGCAACTTTTCACTGTCGGCCAATTCCAGAAGGATATGCTAGGGTGATGGTGGATGAAATAACGGAGGGATTTGAGGACCTCCAGCTTGACCACCCTACCGGTGAAGGGGAGACTAGGCTAGGGTCTGCTCTGAAGACTCCATGCCTATGGCGGAAGGAGCTCATCAACCTTCCGAACTGGACACCTCCGCCTCCTCCTCCTCCTCCGGAAAGTCAGGGCACTCCGCCTCCTCCCCCGGCGAGTTAGGGCACTCGACCAGCTCCTTCTCCGGCGCGTGGCGGCACTCCGCCTCCTTCTCCGTCTGCGCTGACGCACCCGAGCAGCCAGCCTCCTCATTCTCCGCCTCGTCAGCAAGGGCGGAAGAGACCTGCCACCACTCCGGCTGCTCCGGCGCGTCGTAGTCCTTCTCCTCCGCCTTGTAAGCAAGTAAAGAAGACATCCGCTCCGTCTGCTCGGCCGGCGTCTAGCAGTATAGCCAGAGGCGGGAGGACATACAGATTTGGTCCTTATCTGAAGACTCTAGAGAAGTTACCATACGAGAGGACCCCTGAGGAGAACGCGAAGATCGCGCGAACCGAAGTGGATGACTGGTTTCAAGGGTTGAAAGCAAAGATACATCCACCTCCGGAGGAGAAGGTAGATCCGGTGAAAGCGAACTGCACTCTGGCTGCCCTGACAAAACCACCCAAGTCTCCGCCGAAAGGAAACTATGAGCGCATTATTGGAAAGGCATTTGCCGAAGCGGAGCGGTCGGGAAGTACTGTCGGTGGTCAAAGGCTGAAAGAACGACAAGCTGGGAAACAAATTGCCCAGCTCGGCGAACAAGCGAAGCAATCGTGCCCCCCCGCTCAAGGTGCCTAGCGACAACGTCGCTAATGATCCGAGGATGGTGCCCGGTTATAGCAATCTGTCAGGACCCTGACTCGATGCCACATAGGTCTAGCATGTAACACCTCATATCACTTTGCGGCCTCACGGACGGTATTCCCATGGGTGTCGTCTTACCTTTGCCCGGGACCGTTTGCGCCTTTTGGCACACGTATATGATAGTGTCGCTAGCACCCATATGATAAGGAGCCCGGGCTGACATGACTAGTCGTAAACCCAAAGTGGCACAGACTTACAGGGACAGGCATCCATGACCCAGCAACGAACGTGTCGGTCATCAGCAAGTGGGTCCGGGCTGTAGCACTGGGCTAGCAGGACTCCGGTAAATCGGGCTGTAGCGGGCTAACAGGACTCTGGTACTCAATGCGTGACATTTCCCCGAAGGGACAGACACAGGAACGAAGAAGGACACATGCCGGCCAGCCTAAGTGTTCCGGAGCAGTAGCAAGCTACCATGGCTCGGTGGAGACACTAGGAGACATTTCCCGGTAAGAGAGGCTACTAAAGATAAACAACTAGATAGTCAGATCCCACACATACCAAGCATTTCAATCATCCACACAATATGCTCGATATGTGCAAATACAACAAGGCATCACAACATGACTCTATGACACAAGTACTTATTTAAGGCTCAGAGAGCCATACATAACATACACATAGGTACGGGTCACATGACCCGGCATTCAAGTCGTACAGTCATACAAACCAGCAGCGGAAGTAACTTGTCTGAGTACAGACAACTAGTAAAATAAAAGAGGCTTGGAAAGCCTAGCTATACTACGTGGTCCTTCACAAGCTCAGGATCACCACCTGGGCCTTAGCCTACTCATTGATGTCAACGTCTACGAAGAACCCATCAGAAGGGGTTGCAGCGTCTTCTGTAAAAATGTAAATTATAGCAACATGAGTACAAAGGTACTCAGCAAGACTTACATCAGATCCTACATACATGCACATTATCAAGAAGGGTTGGTGGAGTTATTGCAGCAAGCCAGCTTTGACTCTTGGCTAGGCTATCCTACGAGACTCCAACTTGAAACGGTTTTGCGCACACGAGTCCACTACTCACCACTTCAATACACTACCGAGGATCCACCTCCGTCTTCCTACGGAAGAGCCATCCTCGGCACTCACACTTATCTTGAAGCTTTTAGTTGTTTCCATTTACTTGTCTATGAACTGTATAGGCAACCAAGTAGTCCTTTACTGCGAACGCGGCTATTCGAATAGATCATGTTAACCCTGCAGGGGTGTACTTCTTCATACACGCTCTCACCACTTACCGTCGTTTACACGACATGTACTCGGCAACCTTCAAGCGGAAGCCGAACGTGGGTGCCGGTCACGACCTACCTAATCACCTAAGTCTCTAGTCCAGGTTTATCGCCTATTCGGTTCCATCCATGAGGAGATCCGGCCGAGGTTTCGCTCACAGCCCCAAACGATGTGAACAGGGTTCCCGAGATAGCTAACGGGTATTCGGTACACCGTGCCACGTACCTACCGCATCACAGACCACCCCTACGGTCAGCGCTGTCCACGGCCTCCAGTAGGCTACAAACACCAGAAACTACTTGCAACTCCTGGACAGAGAACTAGGGTGAATAAGAAGTCGAGAGGGTCCGTTGGATTCGGGCCCAATGCATGGTAGTAGCTGAATCTTAAATCACACGTACAGATCTCAGTGCTTAAGGTCGACTTCAATGAAACAACCCACCATGTACTCCTACATGGCCTCTCATCGATACCTTTACCAAATCATGTTCACCACACCACTTTCATTACCGACATAATCATTTCACTCTAGTCCATCACCTAGATGAACCTGACCTGACACGACTCTAAGCATAGCAGGCATAGCAAGGTAGGAACAACACATACATATGGCTCAAACAACTCCTACACATGCTAGTGGGTTTCATCTAGTTACTGTGGCAATGACAGGTCATGTAGAGGAAATGGGTTCAACTACCGTAACACACAGTAGTTTGAAACGCGTTGTCTTAATGCAGTAAAAGAGAGCAGGAGCGAGAACATGGGATTGTATCGATATGATCAAATGGTTGGTTGCTTGCCTGATGGTTCGATGCACTGATACGGTTTTTCGTTAGGGTAATCATGGTACTCCTCGGAGGCAGAACCTGCCGCAAAGAACACTGATACACAACCATCACCAAACAATGTGCAACAATATGATGCACGCATGAAACATGGCAATATGAGTGTGTTGGGCTAACGCAACTAAGACCAGAAGGGTTTGAACCAATTTGAACCAAAGATTCAAATTTCAAACTCATACATGGCCCTTTAAAGTGTTTTACCTTGTTCTGCATTAAACATCAAGTTAACTTGTTTAATCATGCATGAAAATAGTACAGATGGATAGATTGGATTTTTCTGATCATTTTTCATATATAACTTGTCTGATTTGGAGTTACAGATTAAAAGTTATGAATTTTTGAAGTTTAAACTATATTCTCGAATTTCTTATATTAGATTAAATCCAGAAATTAATTTATTGCGTCAGCCTGATGTCAGTGTGACATCAGCAGGTCAACGGGACACGGTCCGGGTCAATCCTGACAGTGGGTCCCGCGTGTCAGTGTGATTAGTTTAGTTAAAGTTTAATTAAAACTAAACCTATTTAATTAACAGGGCTGGGCCCCACCTGTCATTGACTCAGGAGAGTCAACCAGGGCCCACCCGTGGTCAAACCCAGGTCGGCTGCACCGGCGTTTAGCCGCCGGCGAGCCCGACGCGGCGGCAGAAGTGGTTTTGGCCGTTCCGGCTACCAAATGGGTCGCGGAGGCCATCGGAGTGGAGTTGAGGACAAGCCGCAGCTCTTGGTGGAGTCAGTTGGGGTCGGGGTGGCCAGAGTTGGCGCCGGCGACGACTTTGGCGGCCACCGGAGTTCGGCCGAAGGCGAACTCGGGGCTAAAGTGTGCGGTGAGGGCGGGGAGTGCACGCTTGGACCCAACGCGGCGTGGGGAGTGCGTTGGACACCGTGGAGTGGCCGGAGGATGGCTGGGAGCACGTCGGCGACGAGATCCGCGGCGGTGCGTGCGGGTGGTCTTCGTGCGGTGGCTACACGGCTCGGGAACGAGAGAGGGAGGGTAGGAGGGGTAGCTAGGCTCACAGCGCACCCGTAGAGGCCACCGGCGGGGTCGGGGACGAGCTAAGGCGGCGACGGCGTTGAAGGGGATCTTCGGCGACGGCGGACTCGGGCGAGGTCGGTGCGGTGGACTCGGGCCGCACGAGCACACGGGGCTCGGCTAGCTCGATGAAGTGGACGGCGGCGGAGCTCCTGGACACGACGAGAAGACGCACGGGCGGCGGGGAGCACGGCTACGACGTAGGTACGGCGGCGGTGGCGTCGGCCATGGCTGGGGAGCGCGAGGGGGAGGAGCTGGAGAGGAGAGGGGGTGTCTGGGGGGTTCGGGGAAGAGAGGGGGAGTGATCCACGACGTTAGCCGGCGAGTAGAGCGGCGAGGCGGCGAGCAGGTGCGTGGCACCCATGCGGTGCTCGCCGTTGAGCACCTGCCTGCCTGCCTGGCCGGCAAGCAGCTCGCTGGCGCGGCGCTGGGCTGGGCCGGCAGGTGGGCCGGGTGCTGGGCGCCAGGTAAAGTTTTGTTATTTTTTTCTGTTTTCTGTTTTTTTAATACTTCTGCAACTTTGTTGAATTATTAAAAATACTTAGGGAACTCCTAAAATCACCAAACTACTCCTGGTCCATAGTTGGATTATTTCCAACATGAAACATTTTAGTTCAGAGATATTTGAGCATCTGAATATTTTATATAATTTTAAATGCCCAAATTCAAATATTTATGATTTAATTCAAAGACCCTAAGATGACCTAGGAAAATGTGCATCACTTTTGGCAGAGGTTCTGAACCAAGACAAAAATGGTGGACATTTTAGAAGGGCATTTCAGGTTCATTGAAAAAGTTTTTAGTAAACCCTAGTTGGTTTCAGAGGGGGCTGGGGGTTCTGTCATCCCCATTTCAGGTTTCTGATGAAAGAATAGACATGATGCAACACTCTAATGCATGAACTAGCTAGGGTGTGACAACTCACCCCCACTCAAAAGAATCTCGTCCCGAGATTTGGGTTGCTCCAGAAAGAAGGCGGGATACTCGAGTCGAAGATGATCCTCCCTTTCCCAAGTTGCTTCATCCTCAGAATGGTGCGACCATTGAACTTTGAGAAACTTGATATTATGACGTCGAGTGGTACGCTCGGCCTGATCGAGGATACGAATGGGGTACTCTCGATACGTGAGGTTATCTTGGAGATCAAGCGTTTCGTGGTCCACTCCACGGATAGGATCCGAGAAGCAACGCCTGAGTTGAGAAACATGGAAGACATCGTGGACTCTGGAGAGATGCGGAGGTAGTTCCAACTGGTAGGCAACTTCTCCTTGTTTAGCGAGAATACGAAAAGGTCAAATGTAACGAGGAGCCAATTTGCCTTTGATACCGAAACGATGGGTTCCCTTCAGAGGAGTAACCCGAAGGTAAGCCTTCTCGTCAACCTCGAAAGTCATAGCCTTATGTTTTCGGTCATATTGACTCTTTTGACGAGATTGGGTTGTTTTCAACTCTTCACGAACGATGCGAACTTGCTCTTCTGCTTCCTGAATCATATCCAGGCCAAAGAATTGTCTTTCCCCTGTTTCTGACCAATTAAGGGGTGTTCGACACCGTCGTCCGTAGAGAACTTCAAAAGGGGCTTTACCCAAGCTAGATTGATAGCTGTTGTTGTAAGCAAATTCGGCAAATGGAAGGCATTTCTCCCATTCCATTCCGAATGAGATAACAGAGGCTCGAAGCATGTCTGCTAGAATCTGGTTGACGCGTTCTACTTGACCACTTGATTGAGGGTGAAAAGCGGTGCTAAAAGAAAGGCGGGTGCCCATAGCATTTTGGAAACTTTCCCAAAATCGAGAGGTGAAAACACTTCCTCGATCCGAGTTAATTTCCAAAGGAACACCATGGAGAGACACGATTCGGAAGATGTATAAATCTGCCAACTGACTAGCGGTTATACAGTCACGAACAGGTAAGAAATGGGCTACCTTGGAAAGACGATCGATAACGACGAAGATAGCATTATTCCCTCTCTTGGTCCTAGGAAAACCGGTAATGAAATCCATACCAATTTTATCCCATTTCCATTCAGGAATAGCTAGGGGTTGAAGGGTGCCAGCAGGCCGTTGATGCTCTGCTTTTACATGACGGCAGACGTCGCAATTAGCAATATATTGAGCAATTTCTCTCTTCATCCTAGTCCACCAGAACCTCTGGCGTAGGTCCTGATACATCTTAGTACTACCGGGATGAATAGTGAGAGGAGATTCATGAGCTTCCTTAAGGATCAATCGCCTCAGGTTTCGCACTTTGGGAACCACTAGTCGATTCCCGAAGTATACGACCCCTTGATCATCAATGGAGAAACAATTCACAACTCCTTTCTTGATGTTTCTCTTGATGCGGGAAATTCCCGGATCTACCTTCTGTGCTTTGATGATCTGATCCGTAAGGGTAGGTTTCGCCACCAAGGTGGAAAGGAATCCTTGAGGAACAATGTGGAGATTAAGTTTCCGAAATTCCTCATGGAGAAGCGGTTGACTTTGTTGTAACATCAGGTTGTTACAATAAGATTTACGACTTAGCGCATCAGCCATGACGTTGGCTTTCCCTGTGGTGTAAGTTATTCCTAAGTCGAAATCAGTGATCAACTCAACCCAACGTCTTTGCCTGAGATTCAAATCCGGTTGGGTGAAGATGTACTTCAGACTTTGGTGATCAGTGAATATTTCGCAACGATTACCAAGGAGGTAATGTCGCCAGGTTTTAAGTGCATAGACTACGGCTGCAAGCTCTAGATCATGAGTAGGATAATTCTCCTCATGTGGGTGCAATTGCCGTGAAGCATAAGCAATTACGTGTCGATCTTGCATGAGAATGCAACCTAGTCCTTGTCGCGAGGCGTCGCAGGAGATAACAAAGTCCTTGGAGAAGTCTGGCGGTACCAGCACGGGAGCAGAAGTCAGGCGTCTTTTCAGTTCCTGAAAGCTGTGCTCACATTGTGGAGTCCATTCAAACTTTTTATCTTTCTTGAGGAGTTCGATTAGAGGTTTAGCAACTTTGGAGAAGTTTTCGACAAAGCGACGGCAATAGCTCGCTAGGCCCAGAAAACTCCGAACTTGCTTGACCGATTCAGGTGGAGTCCAATTAAGGACGGCTTGAACTCGCTCAGGGTTAACAGCAATACCTTTACCAGATATTACATGACCCAGATAGGTCACTTATGACAACCAAAATTCACATTTAGAGAATTTGGCATAAAGACGATGCTCTCGAAGTTTCTTCAACACGGCATGTTCTTCCTCGTTCTTGGAGTAGATGAGTATATCATCGAGGTAAACCACGACGAATTTATCCAAATACTCCATGAAGATTGAGTTCATTAACCGAGAAAAGGTGGCTGGAGCGTTGGTTAAACCGAAGGACATGACGGTGTACTCATATTGGCCATAACGAGTAACAAAGGCCGTTTTAGGAATGTCCCCGTTCCTGATTTTGATTTGATGGTAGCCCAACCTCAAATCCATTTTGGAGAAGATTGAGGATCCAGCGAGCTGATCATACAGGTCGTTGATCCCGGGGAGCGGATATTTGTTCTTGATTGTGACCAAATTGACAGGTCGATAATCTACAACCATCCGGTCCGTACGATCCTTCTTCTTGACGAAGAGGACGGGGCAAGCCCACAGAGATGAACTAGGTCGGATGAAACCCTTTTTCAAGGACTCATCAAGTTGTTTCTTAAGCTCAGCTAGTTCTAGTGGTGCCATCTTATAGGGTCTTCTAGCAATCGGGACGGTTCCTGGAATGAGGTCTATTACGAACTCCACATCCCTGTCAGGTGGAACACCTGGCAATTCCTCTGGGAAGACATCCGGGAAGTCACGGACTACCGGAACGTCCTCAAGGTCTGGCAAAGGGCTGGCGTTAAGAGAATATAACTGTCGCTTGGCTATTCGGGTCAAGACATTGACTATCTTCCCCGAAGGATGGGTGAGTTGAACAGTCCTAGAGAAGCAATCAATTTGGGCATGATGAGCTGACATCCAGTCCATACCCAAGATGATATTAATATCTGAAGATTTGAGGGCTATGAAAGATGCGAGAAAAACAAGTCTGTCGACTTGAATTTCATTTCCATGGCTTACTCTAGAAGTTTGCCATTTGGATCCCGGAGTTTGAATTACCATAGAGGTGGGCATCTCACAGAATGTGGTGTTATGCAGACGAGCATAGCCCTCAGATATAAATGAATGAGATGCTCCTGTATCGAAAAGAACAGATGCCGGGTGGCAATTAACAAGGAGCGTACCGAGAACGATGTTGGGATCCTCTTGAGCTTCTTCGGCAGAGATACAGTTGACATGGCCACGTGCAGCGGTGGCCAGCTTAGCGTAGAACACTTTCCCTGTCGGCTTGCCATGGCCAACAGCTTTAGCAGATTGGTTGGGGTTAGTCTGGGGACACTCGCGCATATAGTGGCCAGATTCCCCACACTTAAAGCAAGTCACGGAACTGGTACGTGGAGGAGCATTGTTGGTTGGACCACCATAGGGCTTGGCTGGTGCAGACTGTTGAACGGGGCGAGGCGCCTGGAAGGATGGCCTCGGTGTGAACCTGGGTGGCAGGGCAGTGTTGGGCACCCACACGCGGCGCTTCTGAGGACCAGCACCGGATGATTAACCCACGTCACGGCCATGCTTGCGTGTTGCGTCATAATCAGTCTGACCAGTCTCAGCACTGATGGCCTTGTTAACAAGCTTTTGAAAAGATGTGCACTCATGCAGACGGAGGTCGCGGTGAAGCTCAGGACTAAGTCCCTTACGGAACCTTGCTTGCTTCTTGGCATCAGTAGAAACTTCCTCAGTTGCATATCGTGCGAGGTTACCGAACTCCCTGCTGTAAGCATCCACAGAGAGTCGGCCTTGAGTGAAACTGCAAAATTCCTCACGTTTATGGTCCATGAGACCCTCCGGAATGTGATGTTCACGGAAAGCCTCGCTGAATTCAGCCCAAGTAGTGACATGGCCCGCTGGGCGCATAGCTCCATAATTCTCCCACCATAGACTGGCGGGGCCTTCAAGATGATATGCGGCAAAGGTGACCTTGTCAGCCTCAGCTACTAGCGCGGAACGCAGTTTGTGAGAAAATACTGCGAAGCCAGTCATCAGCGTCGAGAGGCTCGACGGAGTGGTGGAACGTGGGTGGATGTAACTTGATGAAATCACTGAGTGACACCAAGTTATTTCTCTGATGGCGTGCTGTGTTCTGTTCAATACGCTCCAGCAAACGGTTGGTCTCCCGCTTGTTTCTCTCGGCTTCCAGCATAACCTCGGCTAGGGAAGGAGGATGAGGCAGATTTGCATTCCTGACTTCACTGCCTTCGGCCTGCTCTTGAGGAGCAAGGTTATTGCGCGTGTTGACCATCCTAGGTAAACAAGACAATGATTTAATCAGAATGATAAGATTCCGACACAGGATACGGAATGTAAGGAATAACTCGGAATGCAAGATGATCATCCGTATGACATGGTAGATACAGAAACTGCTTCTTTATTCCATCGTCATACACACCATACAAGGTTTAGTACAAGACCAAACAAGGTACTATCACGGTGAAAAGAGGATTACATCTCATCGGAGGCATCCCAAGCTCCTATACATTATTTCTCTACACCTCCGGAAAGCGGTACAAACTAGGTCATATCCCACGAGTCACGCAGGACGATAGACGACACAGCTAGTACGAACTAGTGATACTACCACTAACTCAGACCGATCCGTAGTAGTCCTCATAGAAGTCACCTCCATAGCCTGGAAGCTCAACATGATCATCCGGGAACAGACGATCTCGCGGAGCTTGTGGACCATAGGGGCTAGGATGAGGTCTTGGATCAACAGACGGTGGCCTGCGGGGACCACGAGGTGGGGTGATGCCTCCTACATCACGCCAACCCATCACGTCTGGCAGAGCAGATCTCACAGGATAGAGATCGCGCATATCTGAATATCCAGCTTGCACCGCGGTGCAAACCGAGTCAACGTGGCCCAATGGTCAGCACGGGTATTGAAAAGCTCTAGCCTCAAGGCCCGGTTTTCACGGTCCTTATCCTCGAGCATCTCAGCAGTGGTGCGAGTCTGTGAATCCTCCTGAGTGGGGTCAGCATAGATAGCCTGGAGATACCCTTGTGCTCCCGGAAGTGATCCTGGCATATACCGGAAATCAGAGTCCCGAAATAGGCCAGACCTGACTCGCATGATGGTCATCATAGAGTAGGCGGCGTCCTGCACAGCCATCTCGATAGTAACCCCGAGTACATAGGAGCAATGAAGGGGCTCAGTGGATCCAGGATAAGATGGAAATATCCTGACAGTGCAGAGATACTGGCTTTGATTAAAGTCCCGAAATTGCTCTTCGACCGTGTACTCAGGATACCAACGGTATCCAGCCTCAGTCATTACCCTGACCAACATGGCGGTATGGCCGGGTACATCTAGGCATCGAGTCAAGCGAACCACTTGATTGAGGTCGCGAGTGGCCATCTGAAAGCACAACCATAATGCAAAGGCATTAGAATTTCTAGCAGAATTTCGGCAGCATAACAGCTGTAAATGCTCAAGAAGGGTTTTGAGACATTTGACAAAGGATTTCATACACACTCAACAACATCATATCAAGTTCTGAGTCCATCCTGGCAACATAATGTGGTAGTAGAACTGAACTAGGCTTGTATCCATCAAACCTATAAGGTACTACTGATTAGTAACACGTGAACCTGATAGAGAGAAAAGATCCTAATTCCTTAACCCCCGGTGGAAGAATAGACTGACTCAGATCAGAATGTCATAAGATAAAGGAGTAAAAAGAGCCTTACGTTCCAACCCACAAACAATTCCCCTACATATAACTAAAGAATTTCTAGACTCAACATCGACCAGTTTGGCTTGGAGAACCTACAGGCAGTCCGGCTCTGATACCAACGCTGTCAGGACCCCGACTCGATGCCACATAGGTCTAGCATGTAACACCTCATATCACTTTGCGGCCTCACGCATGGTATTCCCACGGGTGTCGTCTTACCTTTGCCCAGGACCGTTTGCGCCTTTTGGCACACGTATATGATAGTGTCGCTAGCACCCATATGATAAGGAGCCCGGGCTGACATGACTAGTCGTAAACCCAAAGTGGCACAGACTTACAGGGACAGGCATCCATGACCCAGCAACGAACGTGTCGGTCATCAGCAAGTGGGTCCGGGCTGTAGCACTGGGCTAGCAGGACTTCGGTAAACCGGGCTGTAGCGGGCTAACAGGACTCCGGTACTCAATGCGTGACATTTCCCCGAAGGGACAGACACATGAGCGAAGAAGGACACATGCCGGCCAGCCTAAGTGTTCCGGAGCAGTAGCAAGCTACCATGGCTCGGTGGAGACACTAGGAGACATTTCCCGGTAAGAGAGGCTACTAAAGATAAACAACTAGATAGTCAGATCCCACACATACCAAGCATTTCAATCATACACACAATATGCTCGATCTGTGCAAATACAACAAGGCATCACAACATGAATCTATGACACAAGTACTTATTTAAGGCTCAGAGAGCCATACATAACATACACATAGGTACGGGTCACACGACCCGGCATTCAAGTCGTACAGTCATACAAACCAGCAGCGGAAGTAACTTGTCTGAGTACAGACAACTAGTAAAATAAAAGAGGCTTGGAAAGCCTAGCTATACTATGTGGTCCTTCACAAGCTCAGGATCACCACCTGGGCCTTAGCCTACTCATTGATGTCAACGTCTACGAAGAACCCATCAGAAGGGGTTGCAGCGTCTTCTGTAAAAATGTAAATTATAGCAACATGAGTACAAAGGTACTCAGCAAGACTTACATCAGATCCTACATACATGCACATTATCAAGAAGGGTTGGTGGAGTTATTGCAGCAAGC
This sequence comes from Triticum aestivum, assembly GCF_018294505.1. Taxonomy (NCBI): domain Eukaryota; kingdom Viridiplantae; phylum Streptophyta; class Magnoliopsida; order Poales; family Poaceae; genus Triticum; species Triticum aestivum. The sequence goes on along the minus strand of NC_057794.1, from coordinate 46,030,383 downwards.
CAGCTTTGACTCTTGGCTAGGCTATCCTACGAGACTCCAACTTGAAACGGTTTTGCGCACACGAGTCCACTACTCACCACTTCAATACACTACCGAGGATCCACCTCCGTCTTCCTAGGGAAGAGCCATCCTCGGCACTCACACTTATCTTGAAGCTTTTAGTAGTTTCCATTTACTTGTCTATGAACTGTATAGGCAACCAAGTAGTCCTTTACCGCGGACGCGGCTATTCGAATAGATCATGTTAACCCTGCAGGGGTGTACTTCTTCATACACGCTCTCACCACTTACCGTCGTTTACATGACATGTACTCGGCAACCTTCAAGCGGAAGCCCAACGTGGGTGTCGGCCACGACCTACCTAATCACCTAAGTCTCTAGTCCAGGTTTATCGCCTATTCGGTTCCATCCATGAGGAGATCCGGCCGAGGTTTCGCTCACAGCCCCAAACGATGTGAACAGGGTTCCCGAGATACCTAACGGGTATTCGGTACACCGTGCCACGTACCTACCGCATCACAGCCCACCCCTACGGTCAGCGCTGTCCACGGCCTCCAGTAGGCTACAAACACCAGAAACTACTTGCAACTCCTGGACAGAGAACTAGGGTGAATAAGAAGTCGAGAGGGTCCATTGGTTTCGGGCCCAATGCATGGTAGTAGCTGAAACTTAAATCACACATACAGATCTCAGTGCTTAAGGTCGGCTTCAATGAAACAACCCACCATGTACTCCTACATGGCCTCTCATCGATACCTTTACCAAATCATGTTCACCACACCACTTTCATTACCGACATAATCATTTCACTCTAGTCCATCACCCAGATGAACCAGACCTGACACGAATCTAAGCATAGAAGGCATAGCAAGGTAGGAACAACACATACATATGGCTCAAACAACTCCTACACATGCTAGTGGGTTTCATCTAGTTACTGTGGCAATGACTGGTCATGCAGAGGAAATGGGTTCAACTACCGTAACACACAGCAGTTTGAAACGCGTTGTCTTAATGCAGTAAAAGAGAGCAGGAGCAAGAACATGGGATTGTATCGATATGATCAAATGGTTGGTTGCTTGCCTGATGGTTCGATGCACTGATACGGTTCTTCGTTAGGGTAATCACGGTACTCCTCGGAGGCAGAACCTGCCGCAAAGAACACCGATACACAACCATCACCAAACAATGTGCAACAATATGATGCATGCATGAAACATGGCAATATGAGTGTGTTGGGCTAATGCAACTAAGACCAGAAGGGTTTGAACCAATTTGAACCAAAGATTCAAATTTCAAACTCATACATGGCCCTTTAAAGTGTTTTACCTTGTTCTGCATTAAACATCAAGTTAACTTGTTTAATCATGCATGAAAGTAGTACAGATGGATAGATTGGATTTTTCTGATCATTTTTCATATATAACTTGTCTGATTTGGAGTTACAGATTAAAAGTTATGAATTTTTGAAGTTTAAACTATATTCTGGAATTTCCTATATTAGATTAAATCCAGAAATTAATTTATTGCTTCAGCCTGACGTCAGTGTGACATCAGCAGGTCAACGGGACACGGTCCGGGTCAAACCTGACAGTGGGTCCCGCGTGTCAGTGTGATTAGTTTAGTTAAAGTTTAATTAAAACTAAACCTATTTAATTAACAGGGCTGGGCCCCACCTGTCATTGACTCAGGAGAGTCAACCAAAGCCCACCCGTGGTCAAACCCAGGTCGGCTGCACCGGCGTTTAGCCGCCGGCGAGCCCGACGCGGCGGCGGAAGTGGTTTTGGCCGTTCCGGCCACCAAATGGGTCGCGGAGGCCATCAGAGTGGAGCTGAGGACGAGCCGCAGCTCTTGGTGGAGTCCGTTGGGGTCGGGGTGGCCGGAGTTGGCGCCGGCGATGACTTTGGCGGCCACCGGAGTTCGGCCGAAGGCGAACTCGGGGCTAAAGTGTGCGGTGAGGTGCGGGGAGTGCACGGTTGGACCCAACGCAGCGTGGGGAGTGCGTTTGACACCGTGGAGTGGCTGGAGGATGGCTGGGAGCACGTCGGCGACGAGATCCGCGGCGGTGCGTGCGGGTGGTCTTCGTGCGGTGGCTACACGGCTCGGGAACGAGAGAGGGAGGGTTGGAGGGGTAGCTAGGCTCACAGCGCACCCGTAGAGGCCACCGGCGGGGTCGGGGACGAGCTCAGGCGGCGACGGCGTTGAAGGGGATCTCCGGCGACGGCGGACTCGGGCGAGGTCGGTGCGGTGGACTCGGGCCGCACGAGCACACGGGGCTCGGCTAGCTCGATGAAGTGGACGGCGGCGGAGCTCCTGGACACGACGAGAAGACGCACGGGCGGCGGGGAGCACGGCTACGACGTAGGTACGGCGGCGGTGGCGTCGGCCATGGATGGGGAGCGCGAGGGGGAGGAGCTGGAGAGGAGAGGGGGTGTCTGGGGGGTTCGGGGAAGAGAGGGGGAGTGATCCACGACGTTAGCCGGCGAGTAGAGCGGCGAGGCGGCGAGCAGGTGCGTGGCACCCATGCGGTGCTCGCCGTCGAGCACCTGCCTGCCTGCCTGGCCGGCAAGCAGCTCGCTGGCGCGGCGCTGGGCTGGGCCGGCAGGTGGGCCGGGTGCTGGGCGCCAGGTAAGGTTTTGTTATTTTTTTATGTTTTCTATTTTTTTAATACTTCTTCAACTTTGTTGAATTATTAAAAATACTTAGGCAACTCCTAAAATCACCAAACTACTCCTGATCCATAGTTGGATTATTTCCAACATGAAACATTTTAGTTTGGAGATATTTGAGCATCTGAATATTTTATATAATTTTAAATGCCCAAATTCAAATATTTATGATTTAATTCAAAGACCCTAAGATGACCTAGGAAAATGTGCATCACTTTTGGCAGAGGTTCTGAACCAAGACAAAAATGGTGGGCATTTTAGAAGGGCATTTCAGGTTCATTGAAAAAGTTTTTAGTAAACCCTAGTTGGTTTCAGAGGGGGCTGGGGGTTCTGTCATCCCCATTTCAGGTTTCTGATGAAAGAATAGACATGATGCAACACTCTAATGCATGAACTAGCTAGGGTGTGACACAATCTTGTCGATTACCTGCCCGACAATGTAAATTATGGACCCATGGAGGTGCAGATACAAAGATACGAGTACGGGAAGCCTCTCATCAAAGATGAAAGATTTCTATCAACGATGATGCAAAGATTGCATGATTGGTACTTGAAAATCTGCATAGACTCTAGGGGAGGAGTACTTTGTATGTGAAAGTTAAAAAGGAGCATGACCTCGTTGGAATTGAACTGTTGCCTGTTCCATTTGAGGAGTTCTTTCAGTTTTTCAATCAATTGGCCCTCGATAAAACAACGGTCACCTGCTACTATCTATAAGTAGTACTACTTCTGTCATTAAGTCTCTCTATATAGCTCAGCTCTTTCATTGCATGTATTTATATTCATCCTCACTATATTATGCAGATTGAAGATCGCCGAATTGAAGGAAAGACAAGTCGGTGATATTGGGTTCATTCACACTTATCTCATAGATGCAACTCAGGTCAAATTTCATGCCACAGATACCGAGGCCAACTTGCTACGATCGTTGGTAATAAATGAAAACAAAGATATAATACTCTTTCCTTACAACTTCAAGTGAGTGTTACTATCTTGTGCGTATTAGGTTTCCCTTATATATATATATTAGTCAAGGTTATAGTAATGTAATTGATGAGTTATGCATGTGTGTGCAGTTACCACTATATTCTCCTAGAGATTAAGCTTGAGCAGGGACTAGTAACTGTCTTAGACTCAAAACGAAAAGATCCCCAGGACTATGCGGACATGACTCAAATGCTCGAGAAGTAAGTTAAATTGATCATTATCCACCATATTAGCAACTTTGTTCATTTCCTGATATATCAAGTAATTGTTTTCTTTGTCTGGCAGGGTTTGGAGAAAATTCTCCAAAAAAGCTCTAGGACTCCCGAAGAAGCTGCAATTTAGACACCCGAAAGGAAGTACTATAGTAGCATGTTCCGCGCATCTCCTATTGATTTGGCATTCTTGCTTATCAGTTTGATTGACCTCTATTTCTTGTAAAGTGGTTGTGGCAGGAAAAAGGGAATGATTTCTGTGGATACTACATTTGCGAGTCCATCTGCTACACGACCTGTGAGCGGGGCTACACTGACGAACAATATGAAGTACGTAAATAACAACATTCACAATTTCATTTTATTACCATCATTTGTGTTGAGTTTTATTCATTCATATATATATATCTATTGACCCCCTTCTTCAAATTAGATGTTTCGGAAGCGGGATGAACTCCTAGCACCAGCTCGCATGCGAGCAATTCAAGAGGAATTGGCGGCATTCTTTCTTGACCACGTGATCGCTGAAGACGGAGAATACTATGTGGACAATGAGTCCGTAAGATTATATTTGTAAGATATAATTATTGTATATATGTAGCCGGCAGTGTCGGATAGATATACGAGAACTTGTTGTTCGACCAATCTCTCGGAGAAGGAGAGGTGGTCGATATCACTTCTCTCTGTATGCATATATGTTCATGACGATCTTTTGTTTCCTTCATTTGCTTACTAGCTAGCTAGCGTGTCTAGTCCTCTCTATACGTATGTATAGTACGTAGTGTCGACCAAGCACGGACATAAGAGAGGACACTTCTCTCTATTAATTATAGCTAGCTAGCACAATATATGAAACACCTAAATTAACCCCCCAAAACCCCCCCTTTCAAAAGAAAACAAAAACCCCAGCCACAGAAATGCTGACGCATGGATGCCTATTGGTCCCTGTTGATGCCACCAACTGGGACCAAAGGGTCTCCTGCCTGGGCTCCGCACACAGGCCACGTGGAGGCCCATCAGTCCCGGTTCTGGATTGAACCGGGACTAAAGGGGCAGGGCATTAGTACCAACCCTTTAGTCCTGGTTCAGGAACTGGGACAAAAGGCCCTTACGAACCGGGACAACAGGCCTTTTTTCTACCAGTGTCCCCCACCCCTCCCCCCACTCATCTCTCTCTGTATTTTAGAGAAAAAATTAGTAGAGCAAAAGTTTGTTTATAGCAAAAATATTAGTTTAGAGCAAAGGATGTTAAGTAGTAGATGTTAGAGCAAAAATTAGTTTAGAGCAAAAAATTTGGTTTACAACAAAAGTTAGTTAGGGCAGTAGGGTTTAATTAGGGTAGATGCTGCTTGTATAGTATATAGTGATACTAGTAGATGTTAATTAGGTTAGGGCAATAGTGGTACTAGTAGATGTTAATTAGATGTTTTTCAGTTAGGGCACTAGAGTTTTGCTAGGTTAATTAGGTTAGTAGTGCTGCTAGTAGTAGTGCTACAGTAGGTTAATTAGGTGATGTTAAATGAATAACCTAAATGAATGAAATTAGTAGTTAACTAATTATTTTTACTTTCATCATTATAGAGCACTAAAGTTAACTGAATTTGGTTCTATTAGTAGTTAAATGAATTTTCTTCTACACTTCGTTTGGAATTAGCTTGTGAAATTTGGACATGTGGTTGCTCGTGTATATTTGGACATGTGTTGCGGTGTCGAAGAGGGATATTTGAACATTGTTTCCAGGGAATGATGCTGAGTGGCCTATGTTTTGCCGGAATGTTGATTCATTTCTGTTCCGGCAAATTTCAGGTTCTTGATTTGTCCACCTTTTAGCAAAGGTCATGCCGAAATTTTCCGTGAATTTCGGCATGACTTGTGCTACAAACTAGGACATATCGAGTGCCCGTGATTTGCCGCACCAGGAAGGAGTCAACATTCCTGCAAAACAATAGGCCTTTTTTATGTCATTATTCATTTTATTAGGTCTAGAATTAATTGACTAGATTTAATCATAGGAAACATGGCTAGCAACGGTGGAGGCTAATTAATTTGAGGACTTATTTTGCGCAGCGGCGGGCGCGCCGTCCTCATCATTCTCTACCCCTGATTCTCCCATGCTGTTTACTTGGACTCGTCGAAGAACATTCACAAAAAGGATTACACCCACATCAAGGATGTTCTCGATAGTGCTATGTATTACTACCTATCAATGGGTGGAGAGGTCAGGGACAAGAAGATAAGGGGCGGCAGGGTCGCCTTCGGCCATAAGACCGACTTCTGCTGGATCCAGCAACCGAATGATTCTCTTAATGATGGATTCTATGTCCTACACCACATGCTGGAGTACAGACGGGATCACCAGAACCTTCGCATGGCACCTTCTTCTGGCGATGCCCATATTCTGCAATGGGCAAAGGACATAGGAGATATCGAGGATCATCGACTTCGAGCCGAGTTCTATAACATCCTGCGCGAACTTGCCCAAATCATCATGAAGGAGGTCGTCAGCAAAACAGGGATGTTCTACAAAAAAGGACAAATGTCGCGGGAAGATGTCCGGACATGGATAGCGTCTCGACCTGAAGCCTTTCGCTAGGCTCGGGGACTATCTCCCTGACTTGGATGGATGGAACGACATGTTGGAGTGATTGTCGATATATGACAATGTGTTCGTTTGGTCCATACTTTCTGTATGACAAAACTTTGAGTTATGCATGGTGAAACTTTATTTGTGATGTAATTAAACCGTCCTCCTCCTCGACTAGCGAAAATCACTCTAGTTAGGGCATTTTGGGGTACGATGAACTTTGTTATTTATGCTTATGATATGTTGTTTCTATTTTTGCCAAGAATGTCTCTTTCTGTTGCTCAACTATATATGTTGCATATCATCGACTCATGTGATGATGCAGGTGCAGAGATCATAGATGGCAAAGAAGTGCTACGCCAGGAGTATATATACGACAAGTGGCCGGAGTGTCAGGCCGCCCAGGTGGACCGGTTTCCTATTTCCGAGTGACATGCAATAGTTAGTTTATGTTCACGCTAATGCAAGAGAGGGATACAAACTCATGTTCTCAAAGTGATAGCTCTTCTCGCGTATATCATTGTTTAGATGGATGACGATGTATTTGCAAGTAATCGAGACTTGTATCGCTATTTTCGAGATGATGATGAGAGACCACTTTGTGTTGGATGATGATTATGATGATGACATGATTTGATGAGACTAATTGTATGTATATGCTATGATTACATTTGATGTGTATGATATGCTAAAGATTATTGTATAAAGCCTATTCAAATACAAAAAAAATACAAAACTAATAAATGAACTAGTAGTAGCGAGGGGGAAATTTAGCAGTAGTGCCTCCTTACCAGTAGCGCGTCCCAGCAAACAGTGTTGCAGATAATATCAGTAGCGCCCTTTCCCAAAGAGCGCTACAGCTATTCATGTATAGCAGTAGCATGGGACAATAGGCGCTACTGCTATACGTTAGCTGTAGCATGTTATTAGTAGCGCCGGCACCTGCGCTACTGAGAGGCCCAAAACCCTGCCTGCTGCTAGGCTTTTCCCTAGCAGTGAATGCATGTTGTACTATATACTCATATATGACCTTAGTCGGGTCTGTCTAACTATCCCGCGTCCCATAGTCGGGTCTGTCTGACTCACACCTTATCTGGACTCGGATCCGACTACGTTGAATCCGACTAGATCTTTTCAAGTCCTTATTATTCGACTAGAATTTACTGCTACATGGTTAGTGAGACCGGATCATCCACTGTGTCATATGCTTGTCTATTCTTCTGCGTGTCCACACAGTCTTTTTGACTAGGGACCATTTAGGACAATCATCATAAAATTCATTTTTGAAAAAACAAGTCATGTACTTGTTGATACACATCATTAATAATGTCCAAGCACTACTGTAGGATGGTGCTAACACGACACTACGATCAGAGACCCTTTAATGAAACTGTGTGTGATGCATTAATCGCAAACGATGATGTAAAAACTGTCAAAAAAGATGCAAAACATTTGCGATGGCGGAGACATCAAACACAGTTCAGATTTTAGTTGCATGTGCGATATAGGGCACACGTGATCCATACGAACTGTTTGCGATGAGACAGAACAACATAAACGGGCATCCATATCAAGGTGTGTGTGATATATGGCATACAATTCCCTCATATGAGCTGTCTGCTATTAGGGAGTGCAACAGAAATGGTTAGCCAGATCAAGGTGTGTGTGATATACGGCATACGGTTCACTCGGACGAACTATTTTCGACTAGGGAACACAAGGTAATGGTTCAACTCAACAAGATGTGTGTGATATTCGGCATACACTTCACATAGATGAACCATTTGCGATGAGCCAAAAGAACACAAATGATTCATGCAAACAAGATGCGTGTGATACGCGGCAAACAACCCACTCGGATGAACTGTTTGTGATGAGAAATTACTACATGGACGGTCACGCCGCACCAGAACCAGTTATAACCCTTGTACTCCTCTCAATCTGTGACTCCACTACTGCGTATTCCCATTTCCGGGTCATTCCGGTCCGGGGCCTCACCGTCATCCACCGCCTCGCTGCGCTTGGCGCTACGTGGTCAACAAACGGGAGTCATCGGAAGAGGACTATACATGGAGAGCCTGATGGCTGGGACCCACAAGGTCCAAGGTTGCATAGAAGGAAAGTTCCTCCTAATTAAGCTGAAAAAAATGTTTCCTCTCCCTGACAGCTGGGACCCACCGGCTGTATCTTCGCATGGAAGGAAGTGCCTCCTTGTTATGCGAAAAAAACTATTCCTCCCGTTGACAGCTGGGACACGTCGGATTTGGTGGCTGAGTACGCAGGACTTTGTCAACTTAAATAACAAATTATTCTAGCAGCTAGACCGTTGGATGTTAATCCAACAGTCGTGCGCCTTCTTCAACCTCTATTCTTTCTCCTGTCTCCCGTGGGCGGCACCATGGCAGTGCTGCCGCGCACCCGAACCAGTCAAGTTTCCCATTACTCTCCATTTGCGACTCCACTGTCGTGTCTTCCCCATCTCTGGGTTGTTCCAGTCTAGGGCCTCCCCGTCGTCCATCGGCCTTGGTGCACTCGCCACGGTGTGGTCAACGTGGTGAACAAACGGGAGTCATCGGAAGATGACTGTACGTGAGAGGCTGACAGTGGGGACGCACCATGCCCATGGACGCATGCATGCAACTTCATCCTTTTTACTGTGAAAAATAGTGTTTTCTCCCGCTAACTGTTGGGACCCACTAGCTACATCTTTGCACACGAGGAAGTGCGTCCTTATTACCGGCAAAAAAATATCCCCCTAACAGCTGGGACCCAGCAGCTATATCTTCGCATGCAAGGAAGTGTGTCCTTCTCCTCCCTGATAGCTAGGACCCACCCGGTCGAAGCATACGTAGCATTGTCTGTCTTGTCGAAACGTGCACGTACATGCTGGTCGATCGGTCGCTCTGCAATGATGAACCGTGGCCGAGTAAGTAGCGGCACATGTCATAATAGAGCCCCCCACGTAGTAGTTCAGGCTGTCCTGTCTAAACTGTGTACACGTACATACAACCACACGCCAAAACATACGGACACGTACATGCATACGGGCGGGGTCTCCAACACCTACTCGTGCGTACGTATGGCCAGGTCTCGTGTACATGGCTGGGTCAGAACGGAGAAACTGCGTCGTCGTGTTCATCGGGAGGCAACAGAATGCGTCATGCTCATCAGGAGCCAACCGGCTTGGACGGAGCAGCCGATCAAAACGAGGCCTCGTGTACTGCATAATGGAGGAAACGACCTTGTGTTCGACCAGACACGGTCGAAACGGGATCATGTTCATCGGGAGGGGTCTGGCATTCCGCAAAACAGTGGAAACAGACTTCTCTTGGACCTCCTATGGTCGAAACGGGGTCCTGTTGATCGGGATGGGTGTGGCGTATTGCAAAACGGAGAAAACATACTTGTGTTGGAGCGCTACGGTCGAAACGGGGGTCATGTTCATCGGGAGGGGTGTGGCATACCGCAAAATGTGACTCCACAGGATACTGTTCATCTCCAACGTCGACTGCCTCCACGTGCTACTGTTCATCCACCGTCGACCTCCTCCAGCCTCCACCTACGACTGTTCATCCACGGCTCCTGTTCATCCAGCCTCCACCGGCTACTGTTCAACCAACACTCTCCACAGGGTCCTGTTCAACCACCCCTCCATGGGCTACTATTCATCCAGCCCTCCACTGGCTACTATTCAACCAGCCCTCCACGGGGTCCTGTTCATCCAGCCCTCCATGGGGTCCTGTTCATCCACCCCCAACCGGCTCGATCGATGTCCTATTCATCGAGCGGCAACAACCTCTACTATATACCACGGGGTCCTGTTC
>NC_057794.1:45938533-46019805 GCF_018294505.1 Triticum aestivum | reverse complement strand
AACAACGTTCATTGTTCATCCAGAGGCAGCATCGATCGGCTTCAGTTAGCAACAGTAGCGAAGGAATCACTCTGGTTCGGTTAACAACAAGGGATCGATCGTGTCAGGATCCCTATTCCAAGTCACATCGATCTAGCCGGTAACACCTCATATCGCTTTGCGGCCTCACGCACGGTATTCCCACGGGTGTCGCCTTACCATGGCCCGGGACTGTTTGCGCCTTTTGGCTCACGTATATGATAGTGTCTCTAGCACCCATATGACAGAGAACCCGGGCCGACATGGCTAGTCGTGAACCCAAAGCGGCACTAACCTATGGGGACAGGCATACATGAATCACATCAAGCATGTCGGTCAGCAGCGTGTGAATCCGGGCTATTGCACTGGGCTAACACGACTCCGGGAACCCGGGCTGTAGGAGGCTAGGCATGACTCCGGATGTCACCGCGTGACATTTCCCCGAAGGGACAGACACAGGAACGAAGTGAAACACATGCCGGCCAGTCAAGTGTCCTAAGCAGTAGTGCTGGGCTAGCAGGACTCAGATGAACCGGGCTGTAGCGGACTACTATGGCTCATGGAAGCACTAGACTACATTTCCCCATAAGAGAGGCTGCTAAGGATAAACAACTAGATTGTCGGATCCCACACATACCAAGCATTTCAATCATACACACAACATGCTCGATATGTGTAAATACAACATGGCATCACAATATAACTCTACAACTCAAGTATTTATTCCTTAGGCTCCAAGGAGCGAGATATTACAAACATGGGTCTCATGACCCAACAATCGCAACATACAAATCAAGCACATGCGGAAGCTTAACATGTCTGAGTACAGACATCTACAAATGGAAAAAGGCTAAGATGCCTCACTATCTACCAGATCCTGCCGAGGTCACAAGATCGTAGCTGAGGTATCAAGCTAATGTCGAAGTCCACGCGGAACTACTAGCGAGACTGAAGTCTCTCTCTGCAAAACATAAAATAAGGAAATGTGAGTACAAAGGTACTCAGCAAGACTTACATCAGAACTAGCTACATATGCATCGATATCAACAAGGGGGGGTGGTGGAGTTTAACTGCAGCAAGCCAACTTTGACTCAGTGGCTAACCTGAACTACGACTGCAAGAAACTCTTTTGAGGTGGCGCACACGAGTCCACATATTCACCATTCAATACACCACTATGGAACTTCTCCCGTCTCCCTACGAGAAGGCCATCCATAGCACTCACACTTATCTTGCGAGTTTTAGAGTATCCACTTTCACTTGTCTATGAACTATGCAAGGGGTCCAAGTTTCCATATCCGAGGAATCCGGCTATTCGAATAGATAATGATAACCTTGCAGGGGTGTACTTCTTCACACACGCTTCCACCACTTACTGTCGTTTACACGACATGTACTCGGCAACCTTCAAGCAGAAGCCCAACGAGGGTGTTGGCCATGGCCTACCTAAACACTCAAGTCTCTAGTCCAGGTTTATCGCCTATCCAGGTTCCATCCGCAGGGAGTCCGGCCGAGGTTTCCACATACGGCCCCGAACGATGTGTACAGGAGTCCGAGACACCAAACGGGCGCCCGACATGCCCGGCCACGGTGTATCTACCACAACATAGCCCACCCCTGGGGTCAGCGCTACGCACGGCCGCCAACACATATCCTACAAACACCAGAAACTAGTTGCAACTCCTGGACAGAGGACTAGGGTGATTAAGAAGCCGAGAGGGTCAATTAAGGATCCCAATGAGTGGTAGTAGCTGTTCCTGGATCACAGACACAGAACTCAGTTCCTAAGAATGGTTGCAATGAGACAACCCACCATGTACTCCCACATGGTCTCTCACCGCTACCTTTACCAAATCGTGTTCACACACTTAGCATGACAAACAAGCATGACAAACAAGCATGAATCGTACCCGATGAATCGTACCCGACACAACTCTATGCAATAGCAGGCATGACAAACAAGCATGAATGAGTAGGCACATCAGGGCTCAAACAACTCCTACTCATGCTTGTGTGTTTCATCTATTTACTTTGGCAATGACAGGTCATGCAGAGGAAAGGGGTTCAACTATCGCAACATGTAATAGTTGAATCGTTGTTGTCCTAATGCAGTAAAAGAGAGCAGGAGCAGGAGAGTGGGATTGTATCGGAATGAACAAGGGTTTTTTGCTTGCCTGGCACTTCTGAAGATAACATTGAGTCTTCATCAGTGTCAACGATCACAACGTCGGAGCAGCATCTATCGAGAGGGGACATTTACCGGCAAACAAGGAAGAACACAATCAATGTGATGCAACAATATGATGCATGATCATGACATGGCAATATGCCGTTGATAGAGCTAATGCAACTAGCAACAAGTGAAATGGAGTTGGTTTGAACACTAGGTTCAAATTCAAATTCAAACTATGAATTCAAATAGTGCATTATCATGTTTTGGACTAGATAGTGATGTTAAGTTGTTCAAACATGCATGGAAATGCCATATTCAGATTCCTTGGATTTTTCTGTTCATTTTTCATATATAATTTATTTCATTTGGAGTTACGGTTGAATTTCTATGAATTTTAGAAGTTTATACTAATTTCTGGAATTTTCTGAATTATTTTTAATCCAGAAAATGAGTTATGGCGTCAGCACTACGTCACCGTGACGTCAGTAGGAAAACTGACTTGGTCCAGGTCAAACCTGACCAGTGGGGTCCACTGGTCAGTGACACAATTAACTAACAGGGTTAATTAAATCTAACTAATCAAATTTACAGCCACTAGGCCCACTGTCAGTGATTAGCCCAACTAATTTAGTTAGTCCTAATCCTAACTTAGTTAGCAGGCGGGTCCCATTTGTCATTGACCCAGAGGGGTCAAACTGGGCCCACCCGGGGTCAACTCGGTCAGCGAGGTCAACCCACCGATGTTAAGCCGCCAGCGAGGTAAGCGGTGGCCGCGGGCTTCGGAAAAGCTCCACGGAGCTCGGTTTTGGATGCGGTTTGCTACTATGGAAAGCTGAAAGTCTCGCGCATCTAAAGGAGGCAACGGCTCACACTGGAGTGGACTAATTCGACTGCGGCGACAGTTTTTGCGGTGGTCGAAGTTCGGGTTAGTTTGGGCTCAGCGTTAGGGTGCTCGGGAGGAGCAGCTGGTGGGAGCGGCGTGCTCCTGGGAAGGCATCGAGCGCGCTGACGCGCTCAGGCGTGGGCTGTGGTGGCTAAAACGACGGCGGCATCATGGCCGGCGGCAACGAGCTTCGGCTTCGGTCAAAACGACGGCTGCGGTGATCAAGAGGCAAGGGGAAGAGGGGCAAACGACGATGGAGCTCACAGCAGTCGCTATGGTGGCCTCGGCAAGCTCGGGGAGGGGATGATGAGGTCGTGCGGCCGCCGGCGATCTTGGGGCAGAGACGACGAAGATGGCGGGGTAGAGGGCGAGGCAGGGCGTCCAGCGTTGTGCGAGCTGACGGAGAGACGCAGGAGATGGAGGCGGAGCCCGTGGACTGCTCGGAGACGCGAGGGGAGCTCGGTGGCCACAGGGACAGCGGGCGGCGGCGACGGTAGTGCTCGGGCACGAGAGGAAGAGAGGACTAGAGGAGGGGAGAGGCACGGGAGAGAGCTCGAGGGGGTCGGGGAGGTTGCGTGGCGATGCACATGGCGCTCGGGGTAGTCTCCAGCAGCGGCAAGCAAGCAGGAGGTGGCCGGACGCGTGCTCGCGCGCGCTGGCCACACGCTCGTCCTCCTAGCAAGGGGAAGAAGACAGGGAGGAGCCCCTGGTGGGCTGGGCCGGTTGGTAGGCTGAGGTAAGTCTCTTTCTCTCTTTCTAAGTCTGTTTCTGTTTTCTATTTATGTTATTTTGTTTTGATTTAGTTTATAACCCAAATCATTTTAATAAATCTTGAAAATAATTGTGGGCATTAAATGAATTATTACAGAGGCCCTTGACTATTTTCAGAATTATTGGAGCATTTTAAAAATATTAATAGTATTTAAATGCCCCAATTCAAATACAATATGGGTTATTCAAAAATCCAGAATGGCCTAAAAATATGAGCATCATTTTTGGCAGAGGTTTTCACCTTTATCAAAAATAATGAACTTTTCTAAAGGGCATTTTGGGTTCATTGAAAATAATTTTATTTTGATCCTAATTGCATTTCATTTAGTGCTAGGGCTTGTCATCCCCATTTCAAATTTCAAACAAATATAGACATGATGCATGGATGCTTATGATACTAATTGCAATCAAATTCTAGGGGTGTGACAACTCACCCCCACTAAACAAGAATCTCGTCCCGAGATTTAGGTCGTGAGGTAAGAAGACAGAGGGGACACACGACCAACACAATTTTCACGATCCAGGTTGCACTTCATAAGATTGTTAATTTGATCACCATCATTGTCTCAAAGTCGTGCTCCAGGAACTCCTACCGACATGACAACGAGAGGGAAAGAAACTCTAGAAGGATCGATCTTCTCAAAGATCGCGCAACTCAGGATCAACTCATGGAGTGAGACATAGGAACATCTCTCCAATTGGGACACAAAGTTCACATCAGGGTGATGGAAATCAGACGATGAGGATTCAAGTTGGTAGGTAGTAATTCCACACTTGAGTAAGGTGGTGCAAGGTTTCAAGGTTGCGAGGAGATAATTGTCATGAACCCATAACAGGGCACCTTGGAGAAGGTGACTCGTTGAACTGTTCCCTTAAGTGGCAAAAAGAATTACTTTTGATCCATAAATCATTGAAACTCTTCATACCAGATTAAGGCAATTTACAATTGATCATTTGAGATAGCTCGAGGAGACGGCATACTCGGACTAGGATGGATGATGTGGACTACCTTGTTGAAGACAATGCAAGGGATGATTTTGCTTACGCGTGCTCTCAAGAACTTGAGCATTTCCATATTCATCAAGGTTCTACCAACATCCATGGCAAGGATCCTGGCAACACGACATACCACCATGATGACTAGTGATGGATGATGCGGATACAAAGGAAGATAACATCTTCTCAGATCTTCCCTTAGCGAGGCTAAGGGAACAGAATCTGGACGATCGACCGAGAGGCATTTAACACTCTGCTTCTAATGTTCTCCTTGATGTGCTAGCATAATCCATTTATTGATATGGTTTGATATCTAGAACATCAAGTAAAAGGTCGGACTTTGGAAGCTCAAGAACCCATAAGGAATAACTACTGGAGTAAATCCTACGTAATCCTTATGGGGAGGTGGCCAACTTACTCAATCAAGATGCTACAATAATAGGTCTTCCAGCTCGGTGTGTTGGCCACGACATCCACTTACCGGGTTACAGAGAGACCAATATTATAGCTCTAGGGAAAGCGTCCCAACCATCACATCTGCCTGAGATTCAGATCCGGTTGGTGTCAGGATATTCCAGACTCATCGGGTCAAGAAACAAAATGAAAGTCTGCAACACAAATCGACGAGATGACATTGCGAGATTCTCAGGAAATGGACTATGGTAGTTCGCTCGAAAACATGAGATGGTTCTGCTAAACACACATGAACACGCTGTCCTAGACAATCATGGCCACCTGGTAGTCTTACAATGGAACACCGCCGAGTTCAGGAGGGAACCATCAACGAGGATATCGAAGTCCTTGCGTAAGTCTAGCTCCTAAGAAGAAACTTCTTCTCCTTGAACAAACCAATCAGTGGCTTGGTGTGCTAGGAACACATATGGAGTGGAGGTAATTAATCTACCAAACCATAGAATACTTAGCACATATGCATGACTGATTTGGGATGATTCCAAGGGAAATAAAACAAACCTTTCTCAAATTCATGGCGGCAACTTACACCTAGTGCACGTGAACTTGGAGAAAGTCACTTCTTTCATCCAAGCATAAGCTTCATGAACGGAACACGAAGGCTTTGGATACAAAGTTTTCAACACTAGGTTGATGTTCAACATGAATCATGGGGGAGACAAAATTCTGCCGATGGGCTTAACAGCAACTCATCGGGATTTCCATATCACTGGACTTCCACCATCATGTGAAGACGGTGATAGCATTGGTCAGACCAAAGGATGTAATGGTGTATGCTCGAGGAATCAACCACGAGTAAGACAACATTACGAATATCGTTGGTTCTAACTTGATTTGATGATAGCCCATATTCAAATCAAAGATTGGATAAGATGATAGGTCCATTAACTGATCACGAGGGTCAACCGATGACAATACCATCTTTCTTTAACACACACACACACACACACAAAAGATATCCCTTAACATGAACTAAGTCAGACAAGTTTTATCTTCCAACTCTCCAAGTTGTTGTTTAGCTTAACCAACTAGCTTGGGGGTATCCAACATAGATTCTTTGAGAATGGATGGATTAGAGAAAAACCAACATGATCACAAACTCAACATAGCGGTCAGGTGACAACCTAGTAATACTTCCAAGAAGATATTCGAAACATCACGAGCCACCGTTATGTTACTAGGCTCAAGAACAATCTTGCTCTTCTAGGCAAGACAATGTGATCAAGAGAGCGAGGGACTGACACAATCCTAACTCATTGATCGAAGAGTGCACCAGAAATAAGGACTAGGTAGCACGATCAATCTTAGGATGACGATTTAATAACCAGCACACTAAGAATGAGAGTGTTGTCCATTAACTACCATGCAATGGTGTTGCTAGGAGTATTGATTTCACACATCACAGTTCACTTGTCGGCACTCCGGTTACAACAACACGGGACCGAGGAATGGATATTGATAGTGAGAAGTATCTCTATGTCAAGAATTCATGAGAAATGGTGCAATTCTCCTGACAATCCTGACATAAAGGGGGTAATACTCCGAGGTAGAACAGAACAAATGCTGGATTGGCATTTTGATCTGCGGAACACAACTACTTTGACCACTCCAACAAATGGATGAGGTGCTGGAGTTAGTTTCTCCTAGTCATTCCGGAATAGAATGGCTTGACGGACCACAAGAATAATAGGCATCGATAACAGGAATGCACAACTAGTCCTGACTATCAAATGATAGATGATGGTCGGATAACAAATGAAGAGGGACAACTCAAGGGGACATATATCATTCTGAGTTGTGGATGCATAGATTAATATGTCGAACCAAGTCCAACTTGTTTATTCCAGATAACCCATACAGAAAGGTAGAACTGGTAGAATCACAATTATGAATGGAGAACTCCTCAAGAGTACTCTGATTGTGATATTTTTGTTCAAAGAACATCTGCATTAATGGTTCATGGTATTTGGAAGAAGGAAATACCACGGACCTCGAGGGCTGTTGCAAGGTTACTAATATCCTAAAGGAACTATCAAACACTATCAACATGAGGTAAGTAGGCTAAATCTCGGGTTCAAGAAACCATGAATAGAATACCTACCACTACATGGCCTCATGGGATGCTTTTGAGAATAATGGCCAGAATCACACACTGGGGATACAAAACATGGCTAGATCACTAGGTGACTCCCTAAAACACCTAGGGTCATAGTAATAGCTCCAACATATATGTCGAGGCAACAAAGTACCTCAACTCACCGATTAGTGTGATTAATCTGGCCCAAATGGACATCAGGAACAGGAGGAAGGGATTTGCAAATGCATCAGACTATTTAGAAACCTGGGATGACTCGGACAGCATAACGACTGTGAATGCTCAAAATATTTGAGACATCCTACAAAATAGTGGCGTAACCACTTAACATCATCATATCAAGGGTCTGATTTGACTGACAACATACTAAAAGTAGTAGAAACTAAACTGAAACTCGAATCCAACAATCCTATAAGTCTACGGATTAGTAACACGTCATCCTGATAGATAGATGAGAAGGCCTAGTTCTTAATCCCCGTAGAAGAGAAGAGGATGACTCAGATCAGAAGGGCATAAGATATAAGGAGTAAAAAGAGCCTTGCGTTCCCTTCCGCAATCAATTCCCTTATATAACTAAAGCATTTCTAGATTCAACTTCGACTAGTTGGCTTGGTAAACCTACAGGCAGTCAGGCTCTGATACCAAAGCTGTCAGGACACCGAGTCCAAGTCACATCGATCTAGCCGGTAACACCTCATATCGCTTTGCGGCCTCACGCACGGTATTCCCACGGGTGTCGCCTTACCATGGCCTGGGACAGTTTGCGCCTTTTGGCTCACGTATATGATAGTGTCGCTAGCATCCATATGACAGAGAACCCGGGCCGACATGGCTAGTCGTGAACCCAAAGCGGCACTAACCTATGGGGACAGGCATACATGAATCACATCGAGCGTGTCGGTCAGCAGCGTGTGAATCCGGGCTGTAGCACTGGGCTAACAGGACTCCAGTAACCCGGGCTGTAGCAGGCTAGGCAGGACTCCGGATGTCACCGCGTGACATTTCCCCGAAGGGACAGACACAGGAACAAAGTTAAACACATGCCGGCCAGTCAAGTGTCCTGAGCAGTAGTGCTGGGCTAGCAGGAATCCGGTGAACTGGGCTGTAGCATACTACTATGGCTCATGGAAGCACTAGACTACATTTCCCCATAAGAGAGGCTGCCAAGGATAAACAACTAGATTGTTGGATCCCACACATACCAAGCATTTCAATCATACACACAATATGCTCGATTTGTGTAAATACAACATGGCATCACAACATAACTCTACAACTCAAGTATTTATTCCTTAGGCTCCGAGGAGCGAGATATTGCAAACATGGGTCTCATGACCCAACAATCACAGCATACAAATCAAGCACATGCGGAAGCTTATCATGTCTGAGTACAGACATCTACAAATGGAAAAAGGCTAAGAAGCCTGACTATCTACCAGATCCTGCCGAGGGCACACGGAACTACTAGCGAGACTGAAGTCTCTCTCTGCAAAACATAAATTAAGCAAACGTGAGTACAAAGGTACTCAGCAAGACTTACATCAGAACTACTACATATGCATCGGTATCAACAAGGGGGGGTGGTGGAGTTTAACTGCAGCAAGCCAGCTTTGACTCAGTGGCTAACCTGAACTACGACTGCAAGAAGCTCTTTTGAGGTGGCGCACACGAGTCCACATATTCACCATTCAATACACCACTATGGAACTGCTCCCGTCTCCCTACAAGAAGGCCATCCATAGCACTCACACTTATCTTGTGAGTTTTAGAGTATCCACTTTCACAATATGATGCATGATCATGACATGGCAATATGTTGTGGTTTGAGCTAATGCAACTAGCAGCCAGATTAAATAAAGTTGGTTTGAACCAAGGTTTCAAATTCGAAATCCATGCAAGGCATTTCAAATGCCATTTAATCAAACTGTCATATACAGCAACTTTAGGTTGGTCAAACATGCATGACAAAGCCATAAACAGATTCCTCATATTTTTCTGATCATTTTTCATATATAATTTATTTCATTTGGAGTTACGGTTGAATTTCTATGATTTTTAGAAGTTTTAACTATTTTCTGGAATTTCCTGGTTATTTTAGAATTGAACTAATTCTAGAAAAGAGTTTACTGTGCCAACATGACATCATGCTGACGTCATCAGGTCAACTGGCGGCCCAGGTCAAACTGACTAGTGGGTCCTGCGTGTAAGTGACTAACCTAACTAACTGGGTTAATTAGTGTTTTAACTTAAGCTAATCCCCGGTTAATTAGGCCGGCTGGACCCGCATGTCAGTGAGCCAGGGGAGGTCAAACCCGGTGGGTTTGGGTCAAACTCGGTGGGTTTGGGTCAAACCCACCGGCCTTTAGCCGCCGGTGACCAAAGGCCAGGGCGAAGGGCTTCGGGAATCGTCGTCCAGCGTTGGATCGATGCGCGGAAAGGTGCGTTCGAAGGATGGGAGTGTGCCGCGTCCAGTGGTGCAGGAGGTTGGGCGCGGGGAGGCCGGGAACGACGGCGACGACGACAACCGCAGCGGTCGGGGTACGGGTCGCGGGGACGGCAGCTAGCGGACGGGAACGGAGGGGGCAAGCATATAGGGAGGAGCAGAAGCTCACAATGCTTTGGACGGAGCCAGTGGCAAGGGCGGGGACGCACTGGAGCCCGCGAACCCACGACGGCGAGCAGCGGGTAGAGGCAATGAAGGAGAGCCCGATGGCGTCGCCTGAGGGTGTCCGAGGTCTTGATCTTTGTCTAGTTGAAGTAGTGCTCGGTGGCGGAGCTTTGGAACACCATAATGTCGAGGCAAGAGAGTGCCTCAACTCACCGATTAGTGTGGTTAATCTGGCCCAAAAGGATATCGGAAACGGGAAGAAAGGATTTGCAAATGCATCAGACTATTTAGAGACCTGGGATGACTCGGACAGCATAACGGCTGTAAATGCTCAAAAAGATTTGAGACCAACTATGAACACACGGAAGTACTGGAAACTGAACTACGACATGAATCCATCAATCCTGTAAGTCTATGGATTAGTAACACGTCATCCTGATAGATAGATGAGAAGGCATAGTTTCTTAACCCCATAGAAAAGAAGAGGTTGACTCAAATCAGAAGGGCATAAGGTAAATGAGTAAAAAGACCCTTACGTTCCCTTCCACAATCAATTCGCTTATATAACTAAAGCATTTCTAGAATCAACTTCGACCAGTTTGGCTTGGTAATCCTACAGGCAGTCAGGCTCTGATACCAAAGCTGTCAGGACCCCGATTCTAAGTCACACCGATCTAGCCTGTAACACCTCATATCACTTTGCGGCTTCACGCATGGTACTCCCACGGGTGTCGCCTTACCATGGCCCGGGACCGTTTGCGCCTTTTGGCTCACGTATATGATAGTGTCGCTAGCATCCATATGACAGAGAACCCGGGCTGACATGACTAGTCGTGAACCCAATGTGGCACTAACATACCGGGACATGCATACATGGATCAACATCGAGCATGTCGGTCAGAAGCGTGCGAATCTGGGCTCTAGCACTAGGCTAAGAGGACTCCGGGAACCCGGGCTGTAGCAGGCTAGGCAGGACTCCGGATGTCACCGCGTGACATTTCCCTGAAGGGACAGACGCAAGAACGAAGTGAATCACATGCCGGCCAGTCAAGTGTTCCGGAGCAGTAGTGCTAGGCTAGCAGGACTCTGGTAAACCGAGCTGTAGAAGACTACCAAGGCTTAGCGGAAACACCAAACTACATTTCCCCTTAAGAGAGGCTACCAAGGATAAACAACTAGATTGTCGGATCCCACACATACCAAGCATTTCAATAACATACACACAATATGCTCGATATGTGAAAATACAACATGGCATCACAAGAAAACTCTATGACTCAAAGTATTTATTCATTAGGCTCCGAAGAGCCAGATATTACAAACATGGGTCTCATGACCCAACATTCAGAGCATACCAGACAAAGCACATGCAGAAGCTTAACTTGTCTGAGTACAGACATCTACAAATGAAAAAAGGATGAGAAGCCTGACTATCTACCAGATCCTACTGAGGGCACAAGATCGTAGCTGTGGTAACAAGCTAAACGTCGAAGTCCACGTGGAACTACTAGCGAGACTGAAGTCTCTTTGCAAAAACATAAATTAAGCAAACGTGAGTACAAATGTACCCAGCAAGACTTACATCAGAACAAACTACATATGCATCGGTATCAACAAAGTGGTAGTGGAGTTTAACTGCAGCAAGCTAGTTTTGACTCAGTGGCTAAACTAAACTATGACTGCAAACAACTCTTTTGAGGTGGCGCACACGAGTCCACATATTCACCATATCAATACACCACTATGGATCCGCTCCCGTCTCCCTACGAGAACGCCGTCCATAGCACTCACGCTTATCTTGCGCATTTTAGAGTATCCACTTTCACTTGTCTATGAACTGTATAGGCAACCAAGTAGTCCTTTACTGTAGACGCGGCTATTCGAATAGATGATGTTAACCCTGCAGGGGTGTACTTCTTCATACACGCTCTCACCACTTACCGTCGTTTACACGACATGTACTCGGCAACCTTCAAGCGGAAGCCCAACGAGGGTGTCGGCCACGGCCTACCTAAACACTCAAGTCTCTAGTCCAGGTTTATCGCCTATCTAGGTTCCATCCGCAGGGAGTCCGGCCGAGGTTTCCACATACGGCCCCGAATAATGTGTACAGGGTTCCCGAGACACCAAACGGGTGACTCGGTACACCGTGCCATGGTGTATCTACCGCATCATAGCCCACCCCTAGGGTCAGCGCTACGCACGGCCGCCAACACATATCCTACAAACACCGGAAAGTAGTTGCAACTCCTGGCAGAGGACTAGGGTGGTTAAGACGCCGAGAGGGTCAATTAAGGATCCCAATGCATGGTAGTAATTGGTTCTTAAATCACACATACAGATCTCGGTGCTTAAGGACGGTTCCAATCAAACAACCCACCATGTACTCCTACATGGCCTCTCATCGATACCTTTACCAAATCGTGTTCAATACCCTTAGCTCACACACAGTAGGTCATGTTCACAACTTTCCAATTCATCCCCGATGAATCAGACCTGACACAACTCTAAGCTATAGCAGGCATGACAAACAAGCATCAATGAGTAGGCACATCATGGCTCAAACAACTACTACTCATGCTAGTGGGTTTCATCTATTTACTGTGGCAATGACAGGTCATGCAGAGGATAAGGGTTCAACTACCGCAGCAAGTAACAGATGAATTGTTGTTCTCCTAATGAAGTAAAAGAGAGCAGGAGTGAGACAGTGAGATTGTATCAGAATGAACAAGGGGGTTTTGCTTGCCTGGCACTTTTGAAGATAGCATTGAGTCTTCATCAGTGTCAACGGTCACAACGTCGGAACAACGTCTATCGAGGGGGGGCAACACCGGCAAACAGAGAAGAAACATGATCAATGCAATGCACAATATGATGCATGATGATGAGATGGCAATATGTTGTGGATTGAGCTAATGCAACTAGCAGCAAGATTAAATAAAGTTGGTTCGAACCAAGGTTTCAAATTCAAACTCCATGCAAGGAATTTCAAATGCCATTTAATCAAATTATCATATACAACAACTTTAGGTTGGTCAAACATGCATGACAAAGCCATAAACAGATTCCTCATATTTTTCTGATCATTTTTCATATATAATTTATTTCATTTGGACTTACGTTGAATTTCTATGATTTTTAGAAGTTTTAACTATTTTCTGGAATTTCCTCATTATTTTAGAATTGAACTAAATCCAGAAAAGAGTTTACTGCACCAACATGACATCATGCTGACGTCATCAGGTCAACGGGTGGCCCAGGTCAAACTGACCAGTTGGTCTCGCGTGTAATTGACTAACCTAACTAACTGGGTTAGTTAGCGTTTTAACTTAAGCTAATCCCTGGTTAATTAGGCGGGCTGGACCCGCATGTCAGTGATCCAGGGGAGGTCAAACCCGGTGGGTTTGGGTTAAACCTACCGGCGGTTAGCCGCCGGTGACCAAAGGCCAGGGCGGAGGGCTTCGGGAATCGTCGTCCGGCGTCGGATTGACGCGCGGAAAGGTGCGTTTGAAGGCTGGGAGTGTGCCACGTCCAATGGTGCAGGCGGTTGGGCGCGGGGAGGCCTGGAACGACGGCGACGACGACAACCGTGGCGGCCGAGGTACGGGTCGCGGGGATGGCAGCTAGCGGACGGGAACGGAGGGGGCAAGCATATAGGGAGGAGCAGAAGCTCATAACGCTTCGGACGGAGCCAGTGGCAAGGGCGGGGACGCCCTGGAGCCCACGAACCCACGTCAGCGAGCAGCAGGTAGAGGCAATGAAGGAGAGCCCGATGGCGTCGCCTGAGGGTGTCCGAGGTCTTGATCTTTGTCCAGTTGTAGTAGTGCTCGGTGGCGGAGCTTTGGAACACGCTACAGCGGTGGTTCATCGATGGTGGCTACGCATACGACTGCGACGTGCTCTAGGTGGTGCTCGGGCTGCGCATGGAGCAGGGATAGAGAGGCAACAGAGAGATGGGGGAGTGAGGGGGAAGGTGATGGGCGTCTCTGTGGCACGGTTCGAAGGCCCAGGAGGCTGCCACGGCGAAGCAGGAGGAGGAGGACTCTACGTGCGCGCGTGTGACTTCGCCTCTGCCGACTGGCAGAGGTGGAATATGACCACGGCGCCCTTGGTGGGCTGGGCCAGCAACGGTGTTGGGCTTCTACAGGTGCAGGTAAGCTGGGCCAGGTTAGTTCCTTCTTTTCCACATTTCTATTTCTGTTTTCTAATACTTCATTTTTGTTTTGATTTGATTCGCAGACCAAATCATTTTAGTAGCTTCTGAAAATATTTATGTGGCTTGATAAAATATATTCAAAGCCACTCAGAGGTTTTCAGGATTATTGGATTCATATTTTATATATAGCAAATATAAATCCATTGCAAATAGTTATTGCATTAACTCCATATGCCCAAAATAAATATTTATGAGCTCCTAAAATTATTCGTTTGGATTTTTTTCTCTGGCCAATATTTTCAGAGAGAAACATGAACATTTTCTTGGACCTAGTTGAAGCAATTTTATCTTGGTCATTTTCATAAATGATTTCTGATGCTTTCACATGTCCCCATTTCCAATTCATTGAAATTTAAACATGATGCACACATGACTAGCTAGTCTAGGTCATACCAAAACTAGGGATGTGACATCTATGATGATACCGGGTTTTGGCACAATTATCGTCATAGAAGTGTCATAAGCATGACAGGAAAAAATTCGTTCGGCCCAAAATGTCACGGATGTGTCTTTTTTTGTAGTGGAAGGACCCCCCTCACTAGTAGAAAAAGGGTCAAACGTGAAGCACATTAGTGCCGGTTTGTATTTGAGCCGGCACTAATGTATACATTAGTGCCAGTTCCAATGGCTAGCCTGGCCGCTTTCATTAGTACCGGTTCGTGGCGAATCTTTAGCACCGGTTCATGCCACGAACCGGTACTAATGAGAGTGGTGGCAGGATGTTGTCAGACTGGGACCCCTCCAGCCCCTTTAGTACCGGTTCTTGCCACAAACCGGTACTAAAGGTCGTCCTACATAAACCCTTCGTCCACCCGAGCTCGCTCTATTCTTCCCCTTTCCCCTCTCCTCTCTGTTCTTCCCCTCTTCCTCTCGAGCTCATCACACATTTTGCCCAAATTTGTCAAGATTTGAAGGCCCCCATCCATTTAAATGATCACAAAGGTTATCAACTTTGTCCTTTCATCTTTCATTGCTAGATTAGCTCTTGCAATGCTTTATATAGTGATTAATTTGTGAGTTTAGTAATTTGGGAGGATATATATATATATATATATATATATATATATGCTAGTATTTGATTTATATGCAATTTGAGGTCAAAAATAACACTTAGTTTGCATATGTTCGTGTTTATGACAAATTATGCCCATCAAGTTGACATAGAAATTCCAACCGACCCTATTGCCGAGAGGTTAAATTTAGTTGAAAGAGAAAACGAGTACTTGAAAGAAAAATTGAAAAGAATTGAGGGGGAGAAGATGGAATTGGAGTTGCATGTTGCCGATGTCGTCGATGATCACAAGATCAAGATGGAGAAAATGCACTTGAAGATAAGAAAGATTAGAAAATATGCCATCGATAGTGAGGCTTGGTATCATTATGCTGTTGGATCCATTGTTACCTTAGTTGCGATCTTGATCGTATTTGTTGTTGCATTTAAATGCTTTAGCTAGAGAGTTATTTGTTTGTTGCATTTAAGTGTTGTATGAACTTGTATTAATTTGGTTTATTCGGTGTTGTGTAATGAAGATGAGCCGGCAATGGATGTACGATGACCGATGCTCTCCCCAGTTCGTTGAGGGCGTGCATACTTTTCTGCTTGCGGCTGAGGCAAACAAGCGGGAGAATGGTTTTATGCTTTGTCCATGTGCTCGCTGTAAGAATGGTCACAATTACTCTACGTCAAGAACCATTCACGTCCACCTGTTTAAGTCCGGTTTCATGCCCCACTATAATGTTTGGACCAAGCACGGAGAAAGAGGGGTTATGATGGAAGACAATGAAGAAGAAGAGGACGACGACAGCTAACCTGGCCATGGGTTCCCTGAATACGATGATACAACAATGGGGGAAGAAGCTGAGCCGGTAATGCGAGAAGAAGCTGAGCCGGCAATGCGGGAAGAAGCTGAAGAAGAGGCGTCAGATGAGCCCGTTGATGATCTAGGTCGGGCCATTGCCGATGCAAAGAGAAACTGCGCAAGTGATTTGGAGAAGAAGAAGTTGCAGCGCATGTTAGAGGATCACAAAAAATGGTTGTACCCGAATTGCGTAGGTGACAAGAAAAAGCTGGGCACCACAATGGAATTGCTGCAATGGAAGGCAAAGAATGGTGTATCTGACAAGGGATTTGGAAAGTTGCTGGTAATGATAAAGGATATGCTTCCAAAGGACAACGAATTGCCCGAAGTACGTACAAAGCAAAGAAGGCTATCTGCCCTCTAGGGTTAGAGGTGCAGAAGATACATGCATGCCCTAATGATTGCATCCTCTACCGCGGTGAGTACGAGGATTTGAACGTTTGCCCGGTATGTGGTGCATTGCGCTATAAGATCAGCCGCGATGACCCTGGTGATGTCGAGGGCGAGCGCCCCAGGAAGAAGATTCCTGCCAAGGTGATGTGGTATGCTCCTATAATACCACAATTGAAACGTTTGTTCCAAAACAAAGAGCATGCCAAGGCGATGCGATGGCACAGGGAAGACCGTAAGAAAGACGGAAAGTTGAGAGTACCTGCTGACGGTTCGCAGTGGAGAAAAATCGACAGAAAGTATGGGAAGGAGTTTGCAGATGACGCAAGGAGCGTATGGTTTGGTCTAAGCGCAGATGGCATTAATCCTTTTGTGGAGTAGAGCAGCAACCATAGCACCTGGCCTGTGACTCTATGTTTGTATAAACTTCCTCCTTGGTTGTGCATGAAGCGGAAGTTCATTATGATGCCAGTGCTAATCCAAGGCCCTAAGCAACCCGGCAACGACATTGATGTGTACCTAAGGCCATTAGTTGAAGAACTCTTACAACTGTGGAATGGAACAGGTGTACGTGCGTGGGATGAGCACATGGGGGAAGAATTTGACCTAAAGGCGTTGCTGTTCGTGACCATCAATGATTGGCCTGCTCTCAGTAACCTTTCAGGACAGACAAACAAGGGATACCGCGCATGCACGCACTGTTTGGACAATACCGACAGTATATATTTGGCTAATTGTAAGAAGAATGTGTACCTGGGACATCGTCGATTTCTTCTGAGCAGGCATCCCGTAAGAAAGAAAGGCAAGCATTTCAAAGGTGAGGCGGATCACCGGACGAAGCCTCGCCACCGTACTAGTGCTGATGTACATGATATGGTCAAGGATTTGAAGGTGGTCTTTGGAAAGTGTCCTGGTGGACAACCTATTCCGAATGACGCTGAGGGACGCGCACCCATGTGGAAGAAGAAATCTATATTTTGGGACCTGCCCTATTGGAAAGACCTAGAGGTCCTCTCCGCAATCGACGTGATGCACGTGACGAAGAATCGTTGTGTGACCCTGCTTGGCTTCTTGGGCGTGTATGGGAGGACAAAAGATACACCTGAGGCACAAGAGGACCAGCAACGTATGCACGGAAAAGACGGCATACATCAGGGTCATGCAAGCTATGCTCTTACCAAAGAAGAGAAGGAAATCTTCTTTGAATGCCTGCTCAGTATTAAGGTACCGTCTAGCTTCTCATCGAATATAAAGGGAATAATAAACATGGCAGAGAAAAAATTCCAGAACCTAAAGTCTCATGACTGCCACGTGATTATGACGCAACTGCTTCCGGTTGCATTGAGGGGGCTTCTACCGGAAAACGTTTGATTACCCATTGTGAAGCTATGTGCATTTCTCAATGCAATCTCTCAGAAGGTAATCGATCCACAAATCATACCAAGGTTAGAGAATGATTTGGTGCAATGTCTCGTCAGTTTCGAGTTGGTGTTCCCACCATACTTCTTCAACATCATGACGCACGTCCTAGTTCACATATGCGAAGAGATTAACGTTTTGGGTCCTATATTTCTACACAATATGTTCCCCTTTGAGAGGTTCATGGGAGTCTTAAAGAAATATGTTCATAACCGTGCTAGGCCAGAAGGAAGCATCTCCAAGGGCCATCAAAATGAGGAGGTCATTGAGTTTTGTATTGACTTTATTCTTGACCTTAAGCCAATTGGTGTTCCTGAATCGTGGCATAAGGGCAGACTGGATGGAAAAGGCACGCTAGGAGGGGAAGAAATAATATGTATGGACGGACATTCTCTCACTGAAGCACACTACACAGTTCTACAGAATTCCGCCTTGGTGGCTCCGTATATGGATGAACACAAGAATTTGCTATGCTCCAAACACCCGGAGCGGTCTGATGACTGGATTACATGTGAACAAACCAGGAGTTTCGCTAGCTGGTTGCAGACACGTACCATGCATGACACCTCTATTGAAGATGACATGTACTTGCTGTCCCAGTTACCATCTTCGAATATAATGACTTTCAAAGGGTATGAGATAAATGGTAATACATTTTACATGATTGCCCAAGATAAGAAGAGCACCAACCAAAACAGTGGTGTACGCTTTGATGGAGAAACCAAGACGGGAAAGGAAACATATTATGGTTATATACAGGACATATGGGAACTTGACTATCGACGTGGTTTGAAGGTCCCTTTGTTTCGGTGCAAATGGGTCAATATGACACGAGGCGGGGTAACGGAAGACCCGCAGTACGGAATGACAACAGTGGATCTCAACAATCTTGCGTATGCAGACGAACCATTCGTCCTAGCCAATGATGTGGCACAGGTTTTCTATGTGAAGGACATGTCTACCAAGCCAAGAAAAAGAAAAGATAAGGAAGCAAATGCATTGTACGATGAGCCAAAGCGGCACATAGTACTTTCTGGGAAGAGAAACATCGTGGGAGTGGATGACAAGACAGACAAGTCATAAGATTATGAAAAGTTTGATGAAATTGCTCCATTCACAGTGAATATTGACCCGAGCATCCTGTTAAATGATGAAGATTTTCCATGGTTACGGTGCAAAGGGACACACGCGAAGAAAAAGTTTCACACCCAAAGATCTGGGATGTGATCGGCTTCACTATCATCACTTTCTTCTGTGTTTCACAGCCAGAAGGGAATCTCTGTAATAGTTAGGGTAGTTAATTATCTGTTTTGGCATTTGAAGCACGAAGAAATTTTATGTGCAAACAAATTCTTTCATGCCTTTACTGATTTTTAAAGTTAAGTTATTAACAAACTAGTGATTCACACTAATTTCAAATAATTCAAAATTTAAACTATTCAAATTTGAAAACTACGGGCACTAACAGAAAGTTTGTAATTTTTTGTACCTAAAGAAAAAATATTCACAAAGAAACTCTAAATACACAAAAAAACAACTCAAAAATAAATAAAGCAAAAAAAAAAAAAAAAGCCCGCCTACTAGGCCATAGCGGCCGGCATATGACTAGAAACCCAACCTGTTGTTGGGCTAGGATGCAGGCCCGCAAAGGCCCAGTAGGCCTACAGGGCAGCACAGAACATGTAGGCCCAGTAGGCCTGCTTTGGAGAGGAGCTCGAGAGAGCTACCACACGGGGGTTTATAAACCAGTGCGGTCGCCCCTCGGCTAGCGAGGTAGGACTAAAGTTGCTGCACCGCACCTGCACCAGCGCACACCCTTTAGTACCGGGTCGTGGCACCAACCAGTACTAAAGGGGGGGCCTTTAGTACCGGTTGGAGCCACCACCCGGTACTAAAGGGGGTCGCTTTCCGCCGCTTGGCCTGGCCAAAACAGGCCTTTAGTACCGGTTGGTGGCTCCAACCAGTACTAAAGGCCCCTCCTATATAAGTAGCACTTACGAAAATTTCGGTTTCTCATCTGCTTCTTCTCCTCTGCACCGTCGCCCGCCGCGCCCCCCATACGTCTCCATCCCTCGTCGCCGCCCCCGTCGCCGCCCCGTCCCCGTCATCGCCGCCCCGTCGTCCCCGTCGTCACCGCCGCCCCGTCCCGCGTCGTCCCCGTCCCCGTCGTTGTCGCCCCGTACGTCCCCGTGATCGTCGCCGCCCCGGCCCGTACGTCCCCATCCCCGTCAATGCCGCCCCGTCCCTGTCCCCGTCGTCGTCATCCCCGTCGTCACCGCGCCCGTCGCCGTCCCCACCTCCGTCGCCTCTCGCCTCGTCGGTGGTGTTCGTGTGGGCCAGTTTCGGTGCGGAGGGAGCCGGCCCCGCCGGAGGTGGTACGTCACTGTGTCAGGGAGGAGGACGAGCACGTCCATCGCTACATGGTTGCGTTAGAGGGCGGCAGGTTCTCCAATACCTGGCAGTTTGTTCAGGGATCTCACTTCAGCTATGATCCTATGAGGGTTCCTTCTCTTTGGGTGTCCACTGCCTGCGCTGCAGGAACCGCGAGTGTCCTAGATTCTTCTCTAGTATTCAATCTTTATTAGCTACCTAGCCAGTAATGTACTCGATATATCATATTCAAGACGATGTATTCGAGATTATATCTATTATTCGAGACGATGTATTCGAGATTATATCTATTATTCGAGACGATGTATTCGAGATTATATCTATTATTCGAGACGATGTATTCGAGATTATATCTATTATTCGAGACGATGTATTCGAGATTATATCTATTATTCGAGACGATGTAATTTGAATACTAAATTGTTTTATATTTCTTTTGGCATAGTTAAATAAAAGCTATGGCGGACAATACCAACAGAGAGGGAGAACAGACCTTGTTCGATATAATACGCGGGCCAGATGATGATCAGAATGAAGAAGATTATGACGGCTCCGAATTTCTAAACAACACCGGAGAGGGTGATATGATATTCGATCGCGATGACCGAATTGATGAAGTCGTGAACTACGATTATGACAACACCGGAGAGGTATATATATTTATATAAGTAGGCATCTGGTGATCATCACATGTTTTAAATGAGTTGAAGATATATTAACGAATCGATCTTTCTTCTTTCAGCCATCCGGATCGAGCAAATCTTCAGGCAAAAGGACGAAATGAGGCCCGAACAAAAAGTTGAAGGAGGGAGTAAAGTATAATATCAAGGTAATCAAACGTAATGGTGAACCATTAGCGCCTAAGAAGATTGCGGACAAGTTCGTTCGTTAGTGCGCAGTTCTTGTGAAGGACCAACTCCCGATCTCCCTTCAAGAATGGAGAAAGCCAGCAAAGCCACGTCCAGATCTTACTTTTGTCGATGACAGACAAAAACGTCTGCTTTGGGATACTCTCATGGAACATTTCACCCTACCAGATCATTTCACTGAAAGCAGATGTGCAGAAAGTCAAGGACGCTGCTCTTAGGAAGATGGCGGTTGCATTCAAGAACCACAAGAATCGTGAATGGGACAAGTACGTCAAGGAAGGAAGGAAGACACCAATATTCGAGGGAACACTAGAGAATCAAAGTGCTCATTGGGACGATTTCGTGAAATTCAAGGATTCAAAATTATCTAAGGAACGGTCAAGAATAAACAAGGCCAATGCCGCAAAAAAGGATAAGTTCCATAAGTTGGGGCGAGGTGGCTATGCGCTGGGAATGCCTAAGTGGGATAAGTCTGAGAAAGAGATGCTGGATGAAAGTGTCACTCCAGAAACATTGAGCTGGCCCCCTAGGTGCAAGACTTGGTTCTATGCGCATGGGGGGAGTTGGACCCGAAGACAGGCAAAGTTTCCAAGAACGCATGTCTAGACGGAGCCGAAGATAAGCTACTTGTTGCAATAGAAGAGGCTCGGTCCTGGTTGTTCGAGCCCAACAGAGAGAATGACGAGCTTACGCGTGCCCTGGGAAATCCTGAACACCCGGGAAGAACACGAGGCATGGGCGCTATTCCGTGGTATGAGGATTTTTCGGGCTGGTACGCCGACTATAGAACCCGTGCGAGAAAGAAGATTGCGGAGGAGAAGAAGAGGAAGATGGTGGAGGAGCAGAGGAAGCTCGACTATGAACGCCTTCAAGGCCTGGAATCAGCGCACGCGGACTTGGCAATCAAATTCCAGCGGCAGCAGGAGCAGGTCGACTCACTTAGCCAGCAAAGGGGGTCTCAGCAGCTGTAGCAGCTAGCGGATGATCCAGCATTGGATACCACCGCCCCATCCATGCCGAGAAGCAGCGTGGGTTCCGCCCCGTTTGACGCAATGCTGGATAGATACCCCGTGGATGATATCGCGGAGAACACTAACTGCGAGCTACACTTCAAAATTAAGAACATATCCTTGAAGGTGGCGGACGGTGTTGCTTATACAAATTCCCCCGATGCAACCTTCCATTGCAACCCGATTCCAGCAGGCTATGCTCGTGTCGTGGTTGATGAGGTGGTGGACCAATATTCGGGGCTAGAGCTTGACATTCCTGGAGGTGACGAGGAGCACACACTCGGAGATGCCAAACATCGTATCATCCTATGGAGAAAGGATTGCATCATCTTTCGAAGGCCACCGACACCGCGTCACCCGACTCCTCGTCGAAGTCCGCCACCGAGTCAGCAGACTCCCGCTCCTCCAAGTCCACCAACGCGTGAGGCCACTCCTCCTCCTCCAAGTCCGGCAAAGTGTCAGGCCACTCCTCCTCCAAGTCCGACACAGCGTCAGACGTCCACTCCTCCTCCAAGTCCGGCACAACCTCAGGCCACTGCAAGTCCGGCACAGCTTCAGGCCACTCCTCCTCGTCCAACTCAGCCCCGTCAGCCGTCTCCGCCGCCTCAGCAATCGCAGAAGAGACACCCCGCAGCTATGGTGCGTAGCGGTACGAGTCGAGGTCATAGTACAGGAAGTACAGGCGGAGGCAAGCGATATAAATATGGTCCAAACCTCACTACTCCTCTTCCTGAGAGGGCTTACGACAGGACCGAGGAGCAAACCAATGCCATAGTGCGGGCAGAAGTCGACGCCCATTTTGGACCGAAACCGCCACCGCCGCCAAGGGAGAAAGTGCCTGTGGAAGTAGTTGACCACTTCATTCGTATGGCTCAACCACCAGCTCCTAAGCCTGTTGACACAAACTATGAGCGCCACATCAGGAAGTTACATCGACAACGTCTACAGAAGGAGGCGAGCTCGAGCTCGAGCAAACAACAAGCAGCTGTCAAAAAATGCGGGAAAACCGTTGCCCAGCTGGGAGAACAGGCGGCGCAATCGACCCCCCGCTTGTTGTGCCGCCAACAACACGTGACAGTATGCGCGCCCAATATTATTGTGGCCAAACAGTTTACGTTCCCGAGGTGGGCGATGTGGTAATAACCCAGGAGCATATAATGCAGGCTGAAACTCTCAAAATCACTGTTGGACAACTCCTCGAGATCGAGGACATGCCTGTGCTTAAAGAGGAGGAAATAAAACGGAAATATGCCCGGGGCCAACCTTTGGTCAAGCCAGAAGAGGTCAAGAAGCTCCCAACGAGAATGTATGAATTACATCAATGGTACATGGACATTACCAAGAGATCCGATCGAGAGTCCCTCATGGTGCAAGTCAAGAAGGATCATTACTACCATGAGAAACCTGTGACCGTTGAGTATTCTGAACTGTTTCAGTTATACAATCAAGACGCACTCGACAAATCTATCGTCAGTTGCTATTGTCTGTAAGTGATTTCTTTCTGTAATTTAAGTCTCAAGCTAGCTGTAGTGATCCTTTTGATCAATCATTACCTGTAATTATCCTCACTATATTCTTTTCTGTGGTATTATGCAGGATGAAGATGTATGAAATGAGAAAAGGTGGACGCTATGGCATTGGGTTCATTGACCCAAACACCGTTAATGAATACACATGGAAAATAAACAAGCATCATGAAAAGCAGGTAGAGGACAGCATGCTAGAGTTCTTGAAGCGCCTCAAATACAATGAAGATATACTACTTCCTTACAACTTCCAGTGAGTCACACTTTCTTGTACTACAAATTCTCTGTTTTTGCCTACTAGCTAGCTACATGTTTTTGCTTACATATGCCCGCTTAATTAAGACATGCAAACGTGTGTGCATGCAGATTTCACTGGATCTTGTGTATCATTAAAGTTGACGCCGGAACAGTTCAAATACTGGACTCACTACTCAAAGCAAATAGTGACTATAACATCTTGTTTGGGATAGTCAACAGGTAATTTCAATCATTATTAACTATATATCTCGGCCTATTTAGTTCGTCATTTCATGATATGAACTATTTAATAACCCCTTTATTCATTTTCTTTGTCGGCGGGCAGGGCTTGGGCAAGGTTCATCAGCGTCACGGAAGGCGAATGGAAACGACAGCTGAAATGGTTTCGACCCAAGGTAAGTAATTAAGTAGTACTAGCTAGCTAGCTAGCTGCCATCTCTTTAATTATCATGCTTGATTAATTATTATCTGATCAAATTAAATTCCATTCTCGTAATAAAGGCCCTGAAGCAGGCGCAGGGGACTGATCTGTGTGCATTCTGCGTTTGCGAGAACATTCGCATGATGGCGTCCGAAAGGAGCAGATCTCAAAGACAGGAATGGGTACGCTTGTCAGAACACTATTCACAATTTTTACACCATTATCGATATCTAGTCACACAACTAATACACATGCATATTGATCTCCTTCTTAACAGTTCAAAGAGGTGCGGGACAAGCTCCTAGAAACGGAGCGCGTAGAAGCACTTCAAGAGGAAATAGCGGGATTTTTGCTCGACCAGGTCATAAATCCGAAGGGAGAATACTATTACCCGCTACCGCCCCCATCGACCAGGTCATGAACCACTTCCAATTGTCATCGTGCTCCGAAGGCACCAATTAGGCTAATGCCACTGGCTCCGAAGGCAACATGCATATGTAGGAGAAATTGTATATAGCTATACATGTGTGTATGTGTGAATTAATATGGTGTTTGTGAGACATTGATGATATATATATGATTGGTTCTACTAGAAATTCTATTTATATATATATATATATGCATAACGTGTACAATGTGTAGTATCGTAAAATACCAGCAAACGAAAAAGAATTAAAATGGAAAACACAAAATTAAATGAAAAAGAAATCATAAAACCAAAAACCCCCCAAACATTTTAGTACCGGTTGGTGTTACCAACCGGTACTAAAGGGCTCCCGGCCCCCGGAGCTGGCTCGTGCCACGTGGTTGCCCTTCAGCACCGGTTCATGCTGAACCGGTACTAAAGGGGGGGGTGCCTTTAGTGACCACACTTTAGTGCTGGTTATGGAACCGGCACTAAAGGGCCTTACGAACTGGTGCTATTGCCCGGTTCTGCACTAGTGCCTATTGCCCACACTCACTTGGCAATGGTTCCAAATGCCGTCGCGGAAAGGGGTTAAAAACCGTTTGTATAGCTGATACGTCTCCAACGTATCTATAATTTTTTATTGTTTCCATGCTATTATATTACCTGTTTTGGATGTTTAACGGGCTTTAATATACCTTTTTATATTATTTTTGGGACTAACATACTAACCAAAGGCCCAGTGCAAATTGCTATTTTTTTTCCTATTTCAGTGTTTCACAGAAAAGGAATATCAAACGGAATCCAAACGGAATGAAACCTTTGGGAGAGTTATTTTTGGAACAAACGTGATCTAGGAGACTTGGAGTGGACGTCAAGAAAGAAGCAAGGAGGCCAGGAGACAGGAAGGCACGCCTAGGGGGGTAGGCGCGCCCCCACCCTCGTGGGCCCCTCGTAGCTCCACCGACGTACTTGTTCCTCCTATATATACCCATATACCCTGAAAACATCCAGGAGCACCACGAAACCCTATTTCCACCGTCGCAACCTTCTGTACCCATGAGATCCCATCTTGGTGCCTTTTCCGGCACTCTGTCGGAGGGGGAATCGATCACGGAGGGCTTCTACATCAACACCATAGCCTCTCCGATGATGTGTGAGTAGTTTACCACAGACCTTCGGGTCCATAGTTATTAGCTAGATGGCTTCTTCTCTCTCTTTGGATGTCAATACAAAGTTCTCCTCGATTCTCTTGGAGATCTATTTGATGTAATTCTTTTTACGGTGTGTTTGTCGAGATCCGATGAATTGTGGGTTTATGATCAAGATTATCGCTTAAAAATATTTGATTCTTCTCTGAATTCTTTTATGTATGATTTTATATGTTTGCAAGTCTCTTTGAATTATTAGTTTGGTTTGGCTTACTAGATTGATCTTTCTTGCAATTGGAGAAGTGCTTAGCTTTGGGTTCAATCTTGCGGTGTCCTTTCCCAGTGACAGGAGGGGTAGCAAGGCACGTATTGTATTGTTGCCATCGAGGATAAAAAGATGGGGTTTATATCATATTGCTTGAGTTTATCCCTCTACATCATGTCATCTTGCCTAATGCATTACTCTATTCTTATGAACTTAATACTCTAGATTCATGCTAGATAGCGGTCGATGTGTGGAGTAATAGAAGTAGATGAAGAATCGTTTCGGTCTACTTGTCGCGGACGTGATGCCTATATACATGATCATGCCTAGATATTCTCATAACTATGTGTTTTTCTATCAATTGCTCGACAGTAATTTGTTCACCCACCGTAGAATTTGCTATCTTGAGAGAAGCCACTAGTGAAACCTATGGCCCCCGGGTCTATTCTCCATTATATTAATCTCCCGTCAAAAAGCCTTTTCTGTCGCCGTTTATTTTGCTATATTTATTTTCCAATCTATACAATAAAAATAGAAAAAATATTTATCTTATTATCTCTATCAGATCTCACTTGCGTAAGTGACCGTGAAGGGATTGACAACCCCTTTATCGCGTTGGTTGCGAGGTTCTTTTTTGTTTGTGCAGGTACTAGGGACTTGCGTGTAATCTCCTACTGGATTAATACCTTGGTTCTCAAAAACTGAGGGAAATACTTATGGTACTTTGCTGCATCACCCTTTCCTCTTCAAGGGAAAACCAATGCGTGCTCAAGAGGTAGCAAGAAGGATTTCTAGCGCCGTTGCCGGGGAGATCTACGCACAAGTCAAGACATACCAAGTACCCATGCTAGGGAGATCTCTCGTTTTCCTCTCCCCACGTCACCTTTGCAGTTTTATTCGCCCTCTTTTCCGTTCGCCTCTTTTTCATTTGCTCTTCTTCTTGATTCTTGTGTGACATGATATCTCTTCCAAAAAGTATTGATCTTCAGCATAGAAGGTTGGAAGAAATTGAGAACAACGTTAGAACTTTTATGTCCTTGCAATTGGAGCATAATAATTTGTTCATAAATGAGCTTAAAGAGAAAAAAGGTTCTAGAGTACATGAATAAAGAGCTCGATGATATTGTTGGTGTCAAAATGGGAGGATCTCGGGTAGGGGGTCCCGAACTATGCGTCTAAGGTTGATGGTAACAGGAGACAGGGGACATGAAGTTTTACCCAGGTTCGGGCCCTCTTGATGGAGGTAATACCCTACGTCCTGCTTGATTGATATTGATGAATATGAGTATTAGAAGAGTTGATCTACCACGAGATTGTAATGGCTAAACCCTAGAAGTCTAGCCTGTATGACTAAGGTGTTGAGTATATCCTTTCCGGACTACACCCTCCGGTTTATATAGACACCGGGGGGATCTAGGGTTACATAGAGTCGTTTACATAAGAGGGAATCTTCATAGTTGTTCGCCAAGCTTGCCTTCCACGTCAAGGAGAGTCTCATCCGGACATGGGTGCAGTCTTCGGTCTTCATATCTTCACAGCCCATCAGGCCGGCCCATAGATAACAGTTCGGACGCCCAAGGACCCCTTAGTCTAGGACTCCCTCCAGAACCTGGCTTCAATGACAAGGTATCTAGCGCGTAGTGTTGTCTTCGGCATTCCAAGGCGGGTTCCTCCTTCTGAACTCCCGAATAGTCCCCAGACGAATTGATCGTGGCCGGACCTGTAACACACACCGCACACAACCGCAGAGAGAATATAATAACACACAAGTCCAATCTGCTGGCAACTTTAGAAATGTGATGTCACGCCTGTCTGGTCATAATTTCGAACCATTTTTCGCCCCAAGTTTTGAGACACGGTTGTCATTGGCACGTCGTGTCAAAGAAGAGATCGTGTCCCCTTATTACGGAATTCTCATCAATATGGGCATGTGTAACCCAACTGTCATGGTTCTAAGCCTGACAGTAGAATAGGGGGTAGGAATGTAGAGGCAACATCATAGCTATGGAGGAGTTGTACACGCGAGTTTTACGAGTTCATGCCCTTCTCGGAGGAAGTAACAGCCCTACGTCTCGGAGCCCGGAGGAGGTCGACTGGATAGATGCATGTGAATTACAAAAGGTGCGAACCCTTGTCTCGGAGGAGGGGGGTGGCTTATATAGAGTGCGCCAGGACCCCAGCCAGCCCACGTTACAAAGGGTTCAATGTACATTAAGGAAGGGCGTTACTGGTAATGCTAGTGATAAAGAGATATAAATAATCTTTAAGGTTGCAAAGTGAATGACCGACTGTTGTAATCGTGAGTGATGTTAGGCCTTCTAAACTCCGAGTGGTTTCTCGTATCGTCGAGTGGTTGTTCGCATAGTCGAGTGTCTTCTATACTGTCGAGTGGAACATAGCTTCACGGTCGAGTGGATGATGATTTTGCTTCGACCGCTTCTGGTTCCTTTAGGGATGTCCTTGGGGAGGGTATCTTGGAAAGATCCATGACCCTACCCTAGGTACATAGCTTCATCATGAGCCCCCAAATGGATCAGGGTTTTAGTGAGGAAGGAGTTGGGAACACTTTCGACTGATTCTTTGTGCTATGAGTATAACTTGTTCTGGAACAATGAACCAAGGAGACAACATAAACTTCTTTTTCCGTCGCCTTGGTCCATTCTTAGTTTTTGTCGAGTGAACTTTCACGGTAGAATTCCGAATAATAATGTGGAGGATGTTTTCAGTCTGACCAGTTGCTCTGCTCTCCGCGGATTTCGCGGGATTCGAATTTCGGGAAGCGCGCCAGACGGGCGAGGCCGTGGTAATCAAGACAGATTAGGAAGGTCTCCTCGATCTCCGCGCCACCTT
Organism: Triticum aestivum; assembly: GCF_018294505.1. Taxonomy (NCBI): domain Eukaryota; kingdom Viridiplantae; phylum Streptophyta; class Magnoliopsida; order Poales; family Poaceae; genus Triticum; species Triticum aestivum. The sequence goes on along the minus strand of NC_057794.1, from coordinate 45,990,759 downwards.
TTTCACCATGTACTACGCGCGTGACTGTTGCGGGATTTGTTTAGATCATCTAGGACTACCAGTTAGTCACTCAGGGAATGACCTTATAAAAGGCACCGGACCGGGTCTCTGCACCATGCGCTCCCATTCTCTTTTCTTCTTCCTCCGACCTCTCCGCCACGCTCTCTTCTGCTCTCGTCGCTGAACCCTCGATCGAACTCGATCCGTCTCCATGGGAAAAGAGAAGACGGTGGCGCTGGAGCGCGTGAAGAAGGCGACCGCGAAGGTGAAGGGCAAGCGGACCAGCCGGGGCGGATCCTCGTCGAGATGCGGACTGCCGCCGGGCTGGATCCAGGGCAACTGGATCCGCTCGACGATGAGCCAGGACGACCTCGACGACCTGGTGGAGGGGGGACTGATCCCCCACAAATTGGCACGGCTCCGGGGAACGAGATCGAGCCGCGGCCAAGGGAGGGTGAGTGCATTCTCCTCGCCACCCACGTCGATCGCGGATTTTCTCTGCCTCCCCATCCTTTCTTTTGGGGCTTTTTGAACTTCTTTGGGGCTCAGCTCCACTACTTCACTCCAAATACCATAGTCTATCTGGCTGCTTTTGTGCCAATGTGTGAAAATTTCTTGGGTTGTCGACCGCACTGGGGCCTCTTCAAACATATCTTCACCTGCCGCTCCCAGTCGGTCAAAAAGGCCAATCCGAGTGATGATAGGACGCACGTGATCCAGATGTGCGCGGGCCTGGGGATCCAGATGAGGAACAAGAGCACCTTCCCGGCGATGATCCTTCCTGACTCGATCCGCGGCTGGCAGTCGACTTGGTTTTACTACAAGGATCAGCCGACCCCGGGTCAGTCGACTGGACTTCCTCCCTTTTCCCTGAGAAGTCTTCCTCCTTGAAGGTGTTCCCAAAGAGAAGGCGCAGGTCAAGGTGCTGGTCGAGCGGGTCGTCCAACTCGTTCGCGACGGGGTGACTGGAATGGACCTGCTGGAGGTCTTCATCGGTCGACGCATCCAACCCGTTCCAAGCCCGTGATCATCCGATGTGGATGTACTCTGGACTCGAGGACTCCACTCGGATCCACCCGGAGGACGTCAGTGAGGACATCTTGGAGAAGTGGCTGATGGGAATCACCAGGAACAAAGACAACCCCCGGGGGTCTAGGAGGGTGATTCCGTTCGAGCACTTGCGCCAGCCGGAGCAGGTATGATTCTGTTTTACCCAAATATCTTTCCAATTCACTGTGTGACACCTTGTTGATGGTCGGCTGTACTCCTTTTGCTCATTGTTCTTTCAGGCTCTCATTGACATGTACTCGATGCCCAACGGAGTGCAGGAGCAAGACGTCGAGGAGGTAGCGAGCGGGGGCGAGAGCGGCGAGTGGCACTCGGAAGCAGAGGAGGACGAGGAGAGCGACGACTCAAGCGATGACGAAGAAGTCGACTCATCTCGCAGAGAGAGAAGATCCAAGCATGCACACGACCCGGCGAGCACCCCAGACCTGGCGACCGCGCCGACTGGGCAGTCTTCGAAGTTCCCCCGGACGTCTTCTCCAGCGCCGATTGAGAAGGCCCCAAAGCAGCCCATGGTTGTGCCGCCTCCAGCTCCAAAAGCACCGAAGGCCACCTCCTCCAAACTGCCCAAGACTTTGCCCAGGATCAAAGTGACCATCCCTACCATCTCCGGGTAATCATCTGACTTGTTCTTTTGGTCGACTCGAGCAACAGAATGTAACCGACTGAGTACGGGCACTTGTAGTGCTCCTACATCGGAAACCTCTTCCCTCCAGTATCGAGACGAGGAGATGGAAGACGCGGTTACCTCCAACCCAGGTAGAAACTCTTATGATCTTGTTCTTGATTACTTGGTCAACTGCATTCTAGTGGTTCACTTGGGGTTGACTGATCTGTCTTGCAGCTCCAGCCAACGTCATCGATCTTCCAGATGACGATGAAGATGTGGCTCTTAAGCCCAGGAAGAGCAAAAAGGTAGCAGCTGGCAAGATGTCTCAGCAAGGGCCAACAACACCACCACCCGTCCGTCAATCTGAAGACGCGGGTAGGGCCTCTGTAACCTTCATGGCACCCTTGTCGAGTGAGCACCCCGCACCGTTAACTGCATCGGTGATTCCTTCAGTCGTCCAACTCCACGCCACGGAGCTCCAAACTGCCACACCTGGGTCGTCTGCTCTCTTTTTCACCAGCTACCCCGTCCCGGACAACCAGTCGGAAGTGGCTTCGGAAGCCATCCGTCATGCTAACGTGATGATGGAGCGGATGAAGACAGTGCATGAGAATAGCCAGGCTGCTTATGACGCCAGCACTGCCCTCCAGACTTTCAACCGACCTTGCTCTATCAGGATATGCTACCCGAAATTTTTTCTTCTATACAATCTCCTGTTGTTTGCGTCGAATCAGTGCACCCACTGGGTGTTTTGTTGTCTTTGGTAGTTGCGTTCTTCCACTTGGTCTGGGCGAGTAGGATCTTAACCGGTGGGGGCACGCCAAGTGCACCCACTGGGTGTAGTCCCTGAGACCACAGTCGACTGCTGGTAGTCGACTGTGGTCTGAGTTCTACCTTCCTTTATTTTCTTCCACTCGACCCGGGCGGACCGGTCGAATGAGATCGGAACCGGTGGGGGCATGCTAAGTGCAGCCACTGGGTGTAGTCCCCGAGACCGCAGTCGACTGCTGGCAGTCGACTGGGGTCTGAACAGTTTTTTTTGACTTGACCTGGGCGGACCGGTCGAGTTGGGTCTTAATCAGCAGGGGCATGCCAAGTACACCCGCTGGGTGTAGCCCCCGAGACCGCAGTCGACTGTGTGCAGTCAGCTGGGGTCTAAGCAAACTTCTTTAAGTTTTATCCACTCGGAAGTGAACAACCTTTGATCTTGTCGATTGACACATATTTTGCCTTCTGCAGAAGTCTTGTACTGTCATTTCCAAGTTTGCTGAACTTGAGGAAAAGCAGAGGCAGCTCAACCTCGACTTGGAGTTGGCTCAGCAAAATCTGAAGAAAGCTCAAGACAAAGCTGCTGGTATGGAAGGTAACTGCCTGTCGACTGTTCTTTTAAAACATTTCTTCTAGCTCTTGTCTGATCCGATTGCTTCTTTTGCAGAGAAAATGAAGTTGGATCTGGAGAAGAAGGACTCGGACCTCGCCGCTGCACAGAAGGAAGCCCAAGATAAAACTGCCCTTGCAGATCAGAAGCTGGCTTCAGTCAACGCACTAGAAGGGGAGGTGACCAAGCTGAAGTCCTGTCTCAACGAGTCTAACCGAGAGGTGAGTCGTCTGAAGAAGGACAAAATTACCCTAAACGAGAAGATAGAGTCTACGGTCCACAAGAGGAATGACACGGAGGCTTATCTCAGAACTCTCGCCAAGAAGCTTTATCTTATGCTGGAAGGTATTTCTTTTAAACCGACTGTGTTGATGCTTGCGAACGGATCCTGTCCGGTCGACTCACTAATTTTTGGCTGTAGAATTCTGCCAAGACTTTTACGAGGAAACTGGAAAGGTCGAGACGGGTCTGGACCCTATCGCTTCTCCAGTTTGCGATGAAACTGCAATGAACGTGCTCCGACTGGAGTCTCGTGTTGCCAATGTCACAAGCTACCTCGCGCGCCTGAAGGAGGCAGTCTCACGAGTCGACACATTGCTCTGGCCAAGGGCAACGCTTCAAAATGCATGGAATCCCTGATGGCTCGACTCAACGAGATCCCTGACCGAGTGCAGGAATGGAAGAAGTCCTCCGTCGGTGTGGTGTTGACGTGGCGCTGTCCTTGGTGCGAGTCCACTGCAAGGAAGCTCGTGAAGACAAGCTGGCGGCATGCTACCTCTTGAGCTTGCGTTGGTTTTCCCCGAAGAGGAAGGGACGATGCAGCAGAGTAGCGTAAGTATTTCCCTCAGTTTTTGAGAACCAATGTATCAATCCAGTAGGAGGCCATGCTCAAGTCCCTTGTACCTGCACAAAACGATAGCTACTTGCAACCAACGCGATTAGGGGTTGTCAATCCCTTCACGGTCACTTACGAGAGTGAGATCTGATAGATATGATATTTTTGGTATTTTTGGTATAAAGATGCAAACTAAAAAGTAAAGGCAAAGTAAAAAGCAAAGCAATATTAAAGTGATGGAGATTGATATGATGAGAATAGACCTGGGGGCCATAGGTTTCACTAGTGGCTTCTCTCAAGAGCATAAGTATTCTAGGCATGATCATGTATATAGGCATCGCATCCGTGACAAGTAGACCGAAATGATTCTGCATCTACTACTATTACTGCACTCATCGACCGCTATCCAGCATGCATCTAGAGTATTAAGTTAAAAACAGAGTAACGCCTTAAGCAAGATGACATGATGTAGAGAGATAAATTCATGCAATATGAAATAAACCCCATCTTGTTATCCTCGATGGCAACGATACAGTACGTGCCTTGCTGCCCCTTCTCTCACTGGGAAAGGACACCGCAAGATCGAAACCAAAGCTAAGCACTTCTCCCATGGCAAGAACTACAAATCTAGTTGGCCAAACCAAACGGATAATTCGAAGAGACTTGCAAAGATAACCAATCATACATAAAAGAATTCATAGAAGATTCAAATATTATTCATAGATAGACTTGATCATAAACCCACAATTCCTCGATCTCAACAAACACACCGCAAAAAGAAGATTACATCGAATAGATCTCCACAAGAGAGGGGGAGAATTTTGTATTGAAATCCAAAAAGAGAGAAGAAGCCGTCTAGCTACTAACTATGGACCCGAAGGTCTGAGGTAAACTACTCACACTTCATCGGAGAGGCTAGGGTGATGTAGAAGCCCTCTGTGATGACGGCCCTCTCCAACGGAGCTCCGGAACAGGCCCCAAGATGGGATCTCGTGGATACAAAAGTTGCGGCGGTGGAATTAGGTTTTTGGCTCCTGTTCTGATCGTTTGGGGGTACGTTGGTATATATAGGAGGAAGGAGTACGTCGATGGAGCTCTGAGGGGCCCACGAGGCAGGGGGCGCGCCCTAGGGGGGGGCGAGCGCCCCACCCTCGTGACCGCCTCTTTGACTCCTTGGAGTAGGGTCCAAGTCTCCTGGATCACGTTCGGTGAGAAAATCACGTTCCCGAAGGTTTTATTCCGTTTGGACTCCGTTTGATATTCTGTTTCTTCCGAAATACTGAAATAGGCAAAAAACAACAATTCTGTGCTGGGCCTCCGGTTAATAGGTTAGTCCCAAAAATAATATAAAAGTGGAAAATAAAGCCCAATATAGTCCAAAACAGTAGATAATATAGCATGGAGCAATCAAAAATTATAGATATGTTGGAGACGTATCAGGCATCCCAAGCTTAATTCCTGCTCGTCCTCGAGGAGGTAAATGATAAAAAGAGATTTTTGATGCGGAGTGCTACTTGGCATAATTTCAATGCAAATCTTCTTAATTGTGGTATGAATATTCAGATTAGGAAGATTCAAGACAAAAGTTTCATATTGACATAAAAATAATAATACTTCAAGCATACTAATAAAGCAATTATGTCTTCTCAAAATAACATGGCCAAAGAAAGTTATCCCTACAAAATCATATAGTCTGGCTATGCTCTATCTTCACCACACAAAGTATTTAAATCATGCAGAACCCCGATGACAAGCCAAGCAATTGTTTCATACTCTAACTTTTTCAAAACTTTTTCAATTTTCACGCAATACATGAGCGTGAGCCATGGATATAGCACTTTAGGTGGAATAGAATGGTGGTTGTGGAGAAGACAAAAAGGATAAGATAGTCTCACATCAACTAGGCGTATCAACGGGCTATGGAGATGCCCATCAATAGATATCAATGTGAGTGAGTAGGGATTGCCATGCAACGGATGCACTAGAGCTATAAGTATATGAAAGCTCAAAAAGAAACTAAGTGGGTGTGCATCCAACTTGCTTGCTTATGAAGACCTAGGGCAATTTGAGGAAGCCCATCATTGGAATATACAAGCCAAGTTCTATAATGAAAATCCCCATTAGTATATGAAAGTGATAACTCAAGACACTCTCTATATGAAGAACATGGTGCTACTTTGAAGCACAAGTGTGGAAAAAAGGAATAGTAGCATTGCCCCTTTTTATTTATTTTCTTTTTCTTGGGGCCTTCTTATTTTTCTTTGGCCTTTCTCTTTTTTTGGGGACAATGCTCTATTGAATGATGATCATCACACTTTTATTTATTTAAAACTCAATGATTACAACTCGATACTAGAACAAAGTATTACTCTATATGGATGCCTCCGGCGGTGTACCGGGATATGCAATGGATCAAGAGTGACAAGTATGAAAAAATTATGAACGGTGGCTTTGCCACAAATACTATGTCAACTACATGATCATGCTAAGCAATATGACAATGATGGATGTGTCATGATAAACTGGATGGTGGAAAGTTGCATGGCAATATATCTCTGAATGGCTATGGAAGTGCCATAATAGGTAGGTATGGTGGCTGTTTTGAGGAAGATATATGGTAGGTGTATGATACCGGTGAAAAGTGCGCGGTATTAGAGAGGCTAGCAAAGGTGCAAGGGTGAGAGTGCGTAAATCCATGGACTCAACATTAGTCATAAAGAACTCATATACTTATTGCAAAAATCTAGAACTTATCAAAGCAAAGTATTACGCGCATGCTCCTAGGGGGATAGATTGGTAGGAAAAGACCATCGCTCGTCCCCGACCGCCACTCATAAGGAAGACAATCAATAAATAAATCATGCTCCAACTTCATCACATAACGGTTCACCATACGTGCATGCTACGGGAATCACAAACTTTAACACAAGTATTCTTTAAATTCACAACTACTCAACTAGCATGACTTTAATATTATCACCTCCATATCTCAAAACAATTATCATGCTTCAATCTTTTCTTAGTATTCAACACACTCAAAAAAAAGTTTCACAAATCTTGAATACCAAGCATGTTATTATTAAGCAAATTACCATGCTATTAAGACTCTCAAAATAATTTAAGTGAAGCATGAGAGATCAATAGTTTCTTTAAAACAAATCCACCACCGTTCTCTAAAAAATCTAAGTGAAGCACATAGAGCAAAATTATAGCGCTGAAAGGATATAAGTGAAGCAAATAGAGCAAAACTACTTAGCTCAAGAAGATATAAGTGAAGCACATAAAGTAGTCTATCAAATTCTAATTCATGTATGGCTCTCTCAAAAGGTGTGTACAGCAAGGATGGTTGTGGCACGCCAACAACCAAAGACACAAATAATACACGACGCTCCAGGCAAAACACATATCATATTGGTGAATAAAAATATAGCTCCAAGTAAATTACCGATGGAAGTGGACGAAAGAGGGGTTGCCTTCCAGGGCATCCCCAAGCTTTGACTTTTTGGTGTCCTTGGATTATCTTGGGGGTGCCATGGGCATCCCCAAGCTTAGGCTCTTGCCATTCCTTGTTCCATAATCCATCAAAAGAATTCACCCAAAACATGAAAACTTCACAACACAAAATTTAAAGTAGAAAACTCGTGAGCTCCATTAGTGAAAGAAAACAAAAAACCAATTCAAGGTACTGTAATGAACTCATTGTTTATTTATATTGGTGTTAAACCTACTGTATTCCAACTTCTCTATGGATTATAAACTATTTTACTAACTATAGAATCATCAAAATAAGCAAACAACACACAAAAAACAGAATCTGTCAAAAACAGAACAGTCTGTAGTAATCTGTAGCTAGCGCAATATCTCGAACCCGAAAAATTCTAAAATAAATTGCTGGACGAGAGGAATTTATCTATTAATCATATTCAAAAATAATTAACTAAATATCACTTTCAAAATAAAAATTACAGCAGTTCTCGTGAGCTCTAAAGTTTCTGTATTTTTACAGCAAGTTCAACAAGACTTTCCCCAAGTCTTCCAAACGGTTCTACTTGGCACAAACACTAATTAAACACAAAAAACACAACCAAAACAGAGGCTATATAATTTATTTGTTACTAAAAATGAGCAAAAAGCAAGGAATAAAAATAAAATTGGGTTGCCTCCCAACAAGCGCTATCGTTTAATGCCCCTAGCTAGGCATAAAAGCAAGGATAGATCTAGGTATTGCCATCTTTGGTAGGCAATCCATAAGTGGCTCTCATGATAGTTTCATATGGAAATTTTATTTTATTTCTTGTAATGTGTTCCATGCCCTTTTTTAATGTAAATTGAAATCTAATATTCCCTTCATTCATATCAATAATCGCACCAACCGTTCTAAGGAAAGGTTTACCAAGAATAATAGGGCAAGAAGTATTCCAATCTATATCAAGAACAATGAAATCTACGGGCAAATAATTTATATTTGCAACAATAAGAACATCATTAATCCTTCCCATAGGTTTCTTAATAGTAGAATCTGGAAGATGCAAGTTTAGAGAGCAATCATCAAAATTGCGGAAATCTAGCAAATCACACAAAGTTTTGGGGATAGTGGAGACACTAACACCCAAATCACACAAAGCATAAAACTCATGACCTCTAATTTTAATTTTAATTTTAATAGTTGGTTCCCACTCATCATAGAATTTTCTAGGGATAGAAACTTTCAACTCAAGTTTTTCTTCATAATATTGCATCAAGGCATCAACAATATGTTCGGTGAAGGCTTTCTTTTGACTATAAGCGTGTGGAGAATTTAGCACGGATTGCAACAAGGAAATACAGTCAATTAAAGAGAAATTTCATAATTAAATTCCTTGAAATCCAATATAGTGGGTTCAGCAACATCTAGATTTTTATTTCTTTCAATCCCACTTTCATCAATTTCATCATAAAGATCTAAATACTCCGAATTTTTAGAATGCCTTCTTGGTAAAGGAAGATCATATTCAGTTTCATCAAGATTCTTATTGCAAAACAAAGATTTAATAGGAGACACATCAATAACTTTTAGATCTTCATCTTGATTTTCATAGGAATTGGAAGAACACGCTTTAATAAAGGCATCTTTGGAAGCACGCATCCTAGCGGTTCTTTCCTTGCACTCATCAATGGAAATTCTGATGGGTTTGAAAGGCTCATTGATATCATGCTTGGGAGGAATAGATCTAAGCTTTAAAGAATCAACCTCAAGAGAAATTCTATCGGTGTTCCTAGCCAAATCATCAACTTTAAGCAATTTCTCTTCAAGCAAAGCATTAAAATTCTTTTGTGAATTCATAAAATCTTTAACACTATTCTCAAATTCAGAGGGCATCTTATTATAATTTCCATAAGAGTTGTTGTAGGAATTCCCATAATTATTAGAAGGATTACTAGGATATGGCCTAGGATTAAAATTCCCTCTATAAGTGTTGTTACCAAAATTATTCCTACCAACAAAATTCACATCCACATATTCATTGTTATTCTCAATCAAAGTAGACAAAGGCATATCATTAGGATCAGAAAAAACACTCTTAGTAGCAAATAATTTCATAAGTTCATCCATCTTTCTACTCAAAACATTGATTTCTTATATCGCATGCACTTTATTATTAGAAGATCTTTCAGTATGCCATTGAGAATAATTAACCATAATATTATCTAGGAGTTTAGTAGCATCTCCTAAAGTGATTTCCATAAAAGTGCCTCCGGCGGCCGAATCTAAAAGATTTCTAGAAGCAAAATTCAATCTGGCATAAAAAATTTGTATAATCATACACAAATTCAAACCATGAGTAGGGCAATTACATATCATTAATTTGATTCTCTCCCAAGCTTGTGCAACATGTTCATGATCAAGTTGCTTAAAGTTCATAATATCGTTTCTAAGAGAGATGATCTTAGCGGGAGGGAAATACTTAGAGATAAAAGCATCTTTGCACTTGTTCCAAGAATCAATACTATTTTTAGGCAAAGACAAAAACCAAGCTTTAGCACGATGTCTAAGCTAAAAAGGAAATAGCTTCAATTTAACGACATCATTATCGATATCTTTTTTCGTTTGCATATCACATAAATCAACGAAGCTATTCAGATGAGTAGAGGCATCTTCACTAGGAAGGCCGACGAATTGATTTTTCATAACAAGATTCAACAAAGTAGTATTGATTTCACAAGATTCAGTGTTGGCAAGAGGAGCAATCGGAGTGCTAAGGAAATCATTATTATTGGTATTGGTGAAGTCACACAATTTGGTAGTCTTTTGAGCCATCACGACAAACAAGCAATCCAACACACAGGCAAACAAAAAGGCTAGCGAGAAAAAGGGCAAACGGAAAAAGGGAAGGAGAAGGAGATTGGGAAAGAGAGGGTGAATAAAATGGCAAGAGTGAAGTGGGGGAGAGGAAAACGAGAGGAAAATGGAAACTAATGTAATGCGAGAGATAGGGATTGTGATGGGTACTTGGTATGTTGACTTTTTGCGTAGACTCCCTGGCAACGGCGCCATAAATTCTTCTTGCTACCTCTTGAGCTTGCGTTGGATTTCCCAGAAGAGGAAAGGATGATGCAACAGAGTAGCGTAAGTATTTCCCTCAGTTTTTGAGAACCAAGGTATCAATCCAGTAGGAGGCCACGCTCATGTCCCTTGTGCCTGCACAAAACGATAACTACTCGCAACCAACGCTATTAGGGGTTGTCAATCCCTTCACGGTCACTTACGAGAGTGAGATCTGATAGATATAATATTTTTGGTATTTTTGGTATAGAGATGCAAAGTGAAAAGTAAAAGGCAAAGTAAAAAGCAAAGCAAGATTAAAGTGATGGAGATTTATATGATGAGAATAGACCCGAGGGCCATAGGTTTCACTAGTGGCTTCTCTCAAGAGCATAAGTATTCTACGGTGGGTGAACAAATTACTGTTGAGCAATTGACAGAATTGAGCATAGTTATGAGAATATCTAGGCATGATCATGTATATAGGCATCACGTCCGTGACAAGTAGACCGAAACGATTCTGCATCTACTACTATTACTCCACTCATCGACCGCTATCCAGCATGCATCTAGAGTATTAAGTTAAAAATAGAGTAACGGTTTAAGCAAGATGACATGATGTAGAGAGATAAATTCATGCAATATGAAATAAACCCATCTTGTTATCCTTGGTGGCAACCATAGAATACGTGCGTTGCTGCCCCTTCTGTCACTGGGAAAGGACACCGCAAGATCGAACCCAAAGCTAAGCACTTCTCCCATGGCCAGAAAAACCAATCTAGTAGGCCAAACCAAACTGATAATTCGAAGAGACTTGCAAAGATAACTAATCATACATAAAAGAATTCAGAGAAGATTCAAATATTATTCATAGATAGACTTGATCATAAACCCACAATTCATCGATCTCAACAAACACACCGCAAAAAGAAGATTACATCGAATAGATTTCCACGAGAGAGGGGGAGAACTTTGTATTGAGATCCAAAAAGAGAGAAGAAGCCATCTAGCTACTAACTATGGACCCGAAGGTCTGATGTAAACTACTCACACTTCATCGGAGGGGCTATGATGATGTAGAAGCCCTCTGTGATGACGGCCCTCTCCGGCCGAGCTCCTGAACAGGCCCCAAGATGGGATCTCGTGGATACAGAAAGTTGCGGCGGTGGAATTAGGTTTTTGGCTCCTGTTCGGATCGTTTGGGGTACGTAGTTATATATAGGAGGAAGGAGTACGTTGGTGGAGCACCGAGGGGCCCACGAGGCAAGTGCTGTGCCCCCCACCCTCATGACCGCCTCTTTGACTCCTTGGAGTAGGGTCCAAGTCTCTTGGATCACGTTCGGTGAGAAAATCACGTTCCCGAAGGTTTTATTCCGTTTGGACTCCATTTGATATTCCGTTTCTTCGAAATACTAAAATAGGCAAAAAATAGCAATTCTGGGCTGGGCCTCCGGTTAATAGGTCAGTCCCAAATATAATATAAAAGTGGAAAATAAAGCCCAATATAGTCCAAAACAGTAGATAATATAGCATGGAGCAATCAAAAATTATAGATACGTTGGAGACGTATCAGGAGGCAGTCTCACGAGTCGACTCATTGCTCTGGCCAAGGGCGACGCTTCAAAATGACCTGGAATCCCTGATGGCTCGACTCAACGAGATCCCTGACCGAGTGCAGGAATGGAAGAAGTCCTTCGTCCGGTGTGGTGCTGACGTGGCGCTGTCCTTGGTGTGAGTCCACTGCAAGGAAGCTCGTGAAGACAAGCTGGCGGCGATCAAGGGCGCTAACACCAAAAGGCATGACTTCCAGTCCTTCATGGAGACTTTCATCGCTGCTGTAACTCGAATCGCGGATGGGATCGACCTGGACGAATTCGTCGAGCCTGCCAGCCGTCCTCCAGCCGAGTGAACAAACTTATGAGACTTGAATCTACTTTAAATTTGCCTCGGAATGCCGAGTGGTTACTGTAACCGTTAAAATCCTTCGGGCTTGATGCTCAAATACATTTGTTTTGCTGCTTGGGACTTTAGGATTTATCCGAATTTGGTTTATTTCTCAATATGCTTGCGTTTTGCCTTCAAGTGGACTTTGTTCTTTGCTCTGAATAATCCTTGTGCTTGAGATGTATCTCTGAGGTGGAAGGTTGCAGTCGACCTGCACCTCGTTGTCCTTGCAGATAGGGATGGAGCACACATTGTACTTGTGGCGTAGCTCCGAAGGAGAAGGTTGCGGTCGACCTGCACCTCGTCGTCCCTGTGGATAAGGATGGAGCGCACATTGTACTTATGGCGTAGCTCCGAGGGAGAAGGTTGCAGTCGACCTGCACCTCGTCGTCCTTGCGGATAGGTGTGTGTTTCGAACTTAGGCGAGTGTCAGACTGCAGCTAAGCCCCCGAGTGGGAGGTTTGCTCTCCACTCGGTAGGATTTTTTCAAACTTAGGCGAGTACTGGACTGCAGCTAGTTCTCCGAGTGGGAGAACTTAGGCGAGTGCCGGACTGCCGCTAAGCCCCCGAGTGGGAGGATTGCTCTCCACTCGGTAGGATTTTTTCAAACATAGTCGAGTACTGGACTGCAGCTAAGCCTCCGAGTGGGAGAACTTAGGCGAGCGCCGGACTGCAGCTAAGCCCCCGAGTGGGAGGATTGCTCTCCACTCGGTAGTATTTTTTCAAAGTTAGGCGAGTGCTGGACTGCAGCTAAGTCTCCAAGTGGGATAACTTAGGCGAGTGCCGGACTGCAGCTAAGCCCCTGAGTGGGAGGATTGCTCTCCACTCGGTAGGATTTTTTCAAACTTAGGCGAGTTCTGGACTGCAGCTAAGTCTCCGAGTGGGAGAACTTAGGTGAGTGCCGGACTGCAGCTAAGCCCCTGAGTGGGAGGATTGCTCTCCACTTGGTAGGACTTTTTCAAACTTAGGCGAGTGCTGGACTGAAGCTAAGCCTCTGAGTGGGAGAACTTAGGCGAGCGTGGGACTGCAGCTAAGCCCCCGAGTGGGAGTATTGCTCTCCACTCGGTAGGATTTTTTCAAACTTAGGCGGGTGCTAGACTGCAGCTAAGTCTCCGAGTGGGAGAACTTAGGCGAGTGCCGGACTGCAACTAAGCCCCCGAGTGGGAGGGTTGCTCACCACTCGGTAGGATTTTACAAACTTAGGCGAAACGGATTCGCGGCTAAGCCTCCCGAGTGAGAGGCTTACCCATCACTCGACAGGATTTTCTTTCGAACTTAGGCGAAACAGATTCGCGGCTAAGCCCACCCACTTGGGATTTCAGAGGTAAATAGAAGCAACAACAATCATGCGAGAAGACTGAAAAGCTCTTGTCTTGACGAACAAATTACAAAGGTACTTCTTATTACATTTTATTCGAATGAGTGCTTAAGTATAAAAGGGGCGGAGCAGCTCCGCGTTCCAAGCCCGTGGCTCGTCTTTCTGATGCTCAACACTATAAAGATGGTATGCTCCATTGTGGAGAACTTTGGTGATGATGAAGGGGCCTTCCCAAGCCGGGGCGAGCTTGTGCGGTTTCTGTTGATCCACTCGAAGAACCAGGTCTCCCTCTTGGAAGGCTCGACCCCTCACATTTCTTGCTGATAAATGGTCGACCGGATCAAAGCCATCTCTCTTTCCTCCTCTAAGAGATCGACTGAATCTTGCCGGGCCTGCTCTACTTCCTCTTCGGAGCAGGTCACTTGGTAGAATAGCTTTGGCTCCATAGACCAAGAAGAAAGGAGTTCTTCTGGTCAACCGATTGGGAGTTGTCCTTAAACCCCATAGAACTAATGGAAGTTCATCGACCCAAGCACCTGCTGCGTGTTTGAGATCACGCATCAGTCGGGGTTGCAGTCCTTTGAGAATTAGGCCATTGGCTCTTTCTGCTTGTCCGTTCGACTGCGGGTGAGCGACTGAAGCATGGTCGACTGGTGTGCCTTGAGAAGCACAGAAAGCTCTAAACTCATCAGAATCGAAGTTTGACCCGTTGTTCGTGATGATGCTGTGTGGAACTCCATATCTGGATGTCAATTCTCTGATAAAACTGACAGTGGTGCTGGCCTCAAGGTTCTTGATAGGTTTAGCTTCGATCCATTTGGTAAACTTGTCGACTGCTACGAGCACATGGGTGAATCCACTCCTACCAGTTCTCAGTGGTCCAACCATATCCAACCCCCAAACAGCAAAGGGCCAGACGAGGGGAATGGTCTTCAGGGCTGACGTTGGCTTGTGAGACATGTCAGAGTAAAACTAGCAGCCTTCACATCTGTCGACTATATCTTTCGCCATTTCATTTGCTCGTGGCCAATAGAATCCGGCTCGGTATGCTTTAGCCACGATGGCCGAGAGGATGCTTGGTGACCGCAGGTCCCTGACTGGATGTCGTTGAGGATCATTCGACCTTCTTCTGGCGTTATGCACTTTTGACCGACTCCAGTCATGCTTTCTCTGCACAGTTGTCCTCTTATCATAGTAAAGGCCTGTAACGCCCCGGATATAACTTTCCCAATTTGTCCTCCAACTCTTGTCGTTTCCGGCGTTCAGTTATATTTATTTCTCGGGTTCGGGTCTTTGTCTCCGTGTGTTGTTTTCATTGTCATGCATCTCATATCATGTCATCATGTGCATTGCATTTGCATACGTGTTCATCTCATGCATTCGAGCATTTTCCCCGTTGTCCGTTTTGCATTCCGGCGCTTCGTTCTCCTCCAGTGGTCATTTCTAGCTTTCTTTCGTGTGTGGGGATTAAACATTTCCGGATTGGACCGAGACTTGCCAAGCGGCCTTGGTTTACTACCGGAGGACCGCCTGCCAAGTTTCGTACCATTTGGACTTCGTTTGATACTCCAACGGTTAACCGAGGGACCGAAAAGGTCTCGTGTGTGTTGCAGCCCAACACCCCTCCAATTTGGCCCAAAACCCACCAAACTCCGCTCCATCACCTAGAGCGTTCGATCACGATCGCGCGGCCGAAAACCGCACCTCATTTGGACTCTCCTAGCTCCCTCTATGCCTATATATACCGCCACGTGTCACGCCGGGCTCCTCCCGCCGCCGGCCCGTCCCGGCCCGAAGCCGGCCCTCCGACGCCTCGCGCGGGCCAGATCCGGCCACCACCGCCGCCTCTTTCTTGCTCCTCCGCCCGACGCCATCACCGGCCATCACCGGCGCGCGCCGCCGCCCGCCACCGGCCCGGCCGCCGCCCGAGCCGCCCGCGGCCACCGCGACCCCGCCGACTCCCTCCACGGCGGCGCCGCCCCCGCGGCCACCACCGCCGCCCAACGCCCCGGTCTTCTTCCTCTCTGGCCGGTTTGCTCCATCTCTGGCGAGAACTCCGACGTGAACAGTGGATCCGGCCGTTCTCGTTATCCGTGCCAGATCTGGATCTGGATCCCGAATGGTTGACTTTTTCCTCAAAAACCCTAATTTTTGTGCTATCTTTGACCTGTGATATCTCCGCATCCGTAGCTATGTTTTGGACATATAGCATATCAATATGTTTGTCTCAGAGAGTACATCATTTCATTCCATTGCATCATTTTCATTTGAGTGCATCTTGATGCCCGAAATGCTGTTAGAAGAGGGCTTCGTGAGTTAATTGCCAGATCTGCTAGTTCATCTTAAACTTTTGTCATTTTTGCCATGATTGTTCTGTGCATGATATGCCCATGAGTCCTACATATGTTTTGTTAAAGGTTTTGTCATCTTTGCAGAGGTGCAACCCATCCATGTCTTTGTTTGAAATTATGGAGCACCCTATCTTGAGTCAATCGAGCTCTACTTTTGCTTCGTTGTGAATCTGGGCAGATTGTCAACTCGTTTGCAATTTTGCCGGTGATGTTGTAGTTGATTCGTGCATGCTATGCCATTGTTCTTGCCATGTATAGCTTGTATTTTGTGCCTTCTTAATGGATGTATGCTTTCCTTGCCATGACTTGCAGTGTAGTGAGAGCATCGAGCTCGTTAATATGCCTTCGTGAGTTATATTTCAGCATGTCTCAGTTTTCACCAAGTCTGAAAACTGATTATGTTTTAGCTATGTTCGTGTGCTTGTTAGTATATTTTGTGATCCCTTTTGGCTCAAGGTCACTAAGGGTCTTTTGTTAAGCTTGTTGAGTAGCCCCATGCCATGTTCTTTTTTGTCTTAATCAGGTCCTTTAGCATGTTGTTTTGTTGCTCCGAAGAGGGCTTCGTGATCTGAAATTTCAGACAAGTGTTAATTTCACTAATTCTGAGATCTGTTTACCATTTGCGTTTTTGCCATGCTTGTTTGAACCTGTTAGTGGATGAATTGGCCGTGGTTCAGTGCTAGTCTTTTGTTAAGCATCTTGAATGCTTCCCTGCCATGTATTTTGTTGCCATGTTTGGGTGCTATAGCATGTTCATTTCGTTGCATTTAGAGGCCTACTTGCTGTAAATCGCAGACCGGTGTCATATTTAAATCGCTTGCCATTTCCTAACCGTAACTGCGATTCTGGCGTTCTTTATATCGTTTTCAAGCGATTTCATCTCATCTTTCCAGTGGCACACTTGGTTTTCCAAGTTGAGGCCAGGTTAATGCATTTCCTGTCATATCTTGCATTTTGCATCCCACATTGCATCCCGCATAGCATACCATCATTGCATCTTATTGTTTGAGCTTGCACGTGGTTGATTGTATCCTTGTTGCTTGTTTGTCTTGTTTGAGTAGAGCCGGGACACGAGTTCGCTAACGAGGAGCCCGTTGAGTTTGCTTTTGAGGATCCAGGCAACTCTGACAGCTTTGCAGGCAAGATGATCATACCCTCGAAATCACTACTATCTTTGCTATGCTAGTTTGGTCGCTCTTTTGCTATGCCAATGCTATGATGCCTACCATTTGCTTGTCAGCCTCCCAATTGCCATGTTGAACCTCTAACCCACCATGTCCTAGCAAACCATTGTTTGGCTATGTTACCGCTTTGCTCAGCCCCTCTTATAGCGTTGCTAGTTGCAGGTGAAGATTGGAGGCCGTTCCTTGTTGGAACATTTATTTACTTGTTGGGATATCATTATATTGCCATGTTATCGTAATGCATCTATGTACTTGGTAAAGGGTGGAAGGCTCGGTCTCTCGCCTAGTGTTTTGTTCCACTCTTGCCGCCCTAGTTTCCGTCATATCGGTGTTACGTTCCCGGATTTTGCGTTCCTTATGCGGTTGGGTTATAATGGGAACCCCTTGATAGTTCGACTTGATTAAAGCTTTTCCAGCAATGCCCAACCTTGGTTTTACCATTTGCCACCTAGCCTCTTTTTCCCTTGGGTTTCCGGAGCCCGAGGGTCATCTTATTTTAGCCCCCCCGGGCCAGTGCTCCTGTGAGTGTTGGTCCGAACTGAGCTGCCTGCGGGGCCACCTCAGGGAAACTTGAGGGTTGGTTTTACTCGTAGCTAGTCTCATCTGAGTGTGCCCTAAGAGCGAGATATGTGCAGCTCCTATCGGGATTTGTCGGCACATTCGGGCGGTGTTGCTGGTCTTGTTTTAACCTGTCGAGATGTCTTGTTGTACCGGGATACCGAGTCTGATCGGAATGTCTCGGGTGGAGGTCTATTCCTTCATTGACCGTGAGAGCTTGTCCTGGGCTAAGTTGGGACTCCCCTGCAGGGATTGAACTTTCGAAAGCCGTGCCCGCGGTTATGGGCAGATGGGAATTTGTTAATGTCCGGTTGTAGATAACTTGAACCTTAATTTAATTAAAATGAATCAACTGAGTGTGTAGCCGTGATGGCCCCTTCTCGGCGGAGTCCGGGAAGTGGACACGGTGTTGGTGTAATGCTTGCGCAGGTTGTTCCTCTAGCTTCTCGCTCGCGCTTTGCCTCCTCTTCTCGCTCTCTTTTGCAAATAAGTTTAGCCACCATACATGCTATTCGCTTGCTGCAGCTCCACATATATTTGCCTTACCCCTTCCTATAAGATTAAATAGTATTGATCGCGAGGGTGCGAGATTGCTGAGTCCCTGTGGCTCACAGTTTACTATTACACCAGATGCAGGTCCAGGTGATTCTGCTCCAGGTGACGCATATGAGCTCAAGTGGGAGTTCGACGAGGACTCTCAACATTACTATGTCTCTTTTCCTGATGATCAGTAGTGGTGCCCAGTCGGGGTGATCGGGACTGTGTCGCATGTTGGGTTTTCTTCTATTTTGGCGCCGTAGTCGGGCCATGAGTGTTTGGTTGATGTATGTTATTTATGTACTTTGATTTGACATGGCGAGTGTAAGCCAACTATGTATCTCCCCTTTTATTCTATATATTACATGGGATGTGGTGATGATTGCCTAACTTGCGACATTGCTTTCAATGCGGTTATGTCTCTAAGTCGTGCCTCGACACGTGGGAGCTATAGCCGCATCGAGGGTGTTACAAGTTGGTAATCAGAGCCTTCCCCGACCTTAGGAGCCCCATTGCTTGATCGTTTTTAGAGGCCGAGTTGTGTGTAGAAAAATGTTTTGAGTCATTTAGGAATTATATATCGGAGGGCTTAGGAATTCTTCTTACTTCCCAGTCTCCTCATCGCTCTGGTAAGGCATCCTGACGTAGAGTTTTGATTCTTCTCTTCTCCAATTTCACTGAAAAAAATTTTAGGATCACGCGGGTATCTTGGAATCGTTCCGATGGTTTTATGATGAGAACATTGTCTTGGTGCCTCCTGTCAGGGGTTTAGTGGAAGTGTCCCGGGGAGTTGAGCTCTGAGGTGTTCTCATCATAATTTTATCGTTGCAATTCTGGAATACTTGAGATATTTTCGCCGACATAAAAAATCTCTTTTATGCAGTTCGTTGGTGAGATAACCTCGACGCCACCCAGTACTGGGGCGGGAGTTCGGGAGTATCGCCATAACTTGTATAACGGATGCTTTTTCGAAGGTTGAGGTAGATGGTTTCCAAAGGTTTCTTGGTTATGTGTTGAAGGATGGATACAACTGGATGTAGGAATTGCTAGTTTGGGTGAGATATTATGCTTCCCCTGTATCCCCAACACCTGATTGCATAACCGGAAAGTTTTGGGAGTTTCATAGGTGGGAATTCTTGTAGCTCTAGTTCTTCTTCCACGGATATTGGTTTGAGATTGGGATTTCTTACCGATTATTCGTTCTTGATCCGTACCTTGTTGATTTATTTATCTACCTTCATTCTACGTGGCTTCGCAATTTATGGATATGTGACCACTTCAAGAGAAGTGCATTCATTCATTTCGTTCGGATGTGAAGACTTTATGTTGCAATTTTCATTCCGTTGGTTTCAGCTTCATTTATCTTTCTATGTGATAACGATGGTCAACCTCTTCAGGATGGCTCCCGCTAAGAGCACCAGTCAGAATCAGAATCAAGATCCGCCAGCACCTCCACCTCCTCCGGAGGCATGGCAAGCTGTGATGGCCGCAACCAATGCAAACACATAGTTGATCATGCAAATCCTCCAAGAGCGCAATCAAGGCAGTCAAGGAATCAAGGCAGCAATCAGAATCATTTTGCTACACTGAACCAGTTCCTTGCTAATGGTCCAAAGACGTTCAACAATTGTGTTGAGGCTTCCGATGCTGACGATTGGCTTGTGGATCCGGGTAAGCATTTTGAGTGCAGCAACGTCAGGCCTGAAGATTTCGTCAAGTTCGCTTCCTTCCAACTCAAAGATCAAGCTGCAGAATGGTTCCAGCAGTACAAGGATTCCATAGGTGGACGTTTGATCACATGGGATGATTTCCGTCAAGATTTCCGAGCTCATCACATCCCTCAAAGTGTGGTTGAAAGTAAGCGTCAGGAATTCCGCAATCTGAAGCAAGGCTCTTTGCCTGTCTATGACTACAACAAGTTGTTCCAGAAGCTCGCCCGCTTTGCCAAGCAGGACGTACCTGATGAGAAGAGCATGATATACCAGTTTAGGGGTGGCCTCAGAGAAGAAATTCAGCTCGCTCTTGTCCTCTTTGAGCCGTTGAGATACGATGAGTTCTACAACATGGCACTGAAGCAAGAGGCTGCTCAGTTGAGGTGTGATGCTTTCAAGAAGCGAGCCAGAGATGCTACTCCTTCTTCCTCTACTCAAGTGGCCAAGCAGCAGAAGTATTGGCTTCCTCCTCCACCGTTCCGACAGCCGTATCAGCAGAAGAGCAAAGGTGGCAGTTGTTCTTCCCACCCACCCAACCCTGGCTTTCAGAACAAGTCTTTGTCTCAACCTCCAAGACCGAGTGCTCCGTACCACCATCCGCTTTCAGAGGTCACGTGCAACAAGTGCCAAGAAAAGGGTCACTATGCCAACAAGTGTTTCAACCAGAGGCGTCTTCCTCCTCCTCCTCCTGTGAGATCGGCAAGTACAGTTGTGGTCAAGCATAACCCCAAGTCCGCCAAGGTCAACTTGATGAATGCAGCTCAGGCAGAGGACTCATCAGATGTGATTATGGGTAACCTTCCTGTTAACGATATTCCTGCAAAAGTACTTTTTGATACGGGTGCATCGCATTGTTTCATCTCGAGGCCATTTGTTTCTAAGCATGAGTTGCCTTTGCAAGATTTGCCTAGACAGTTATCTGTTGTTTCTCCGGGTAAATTCATGAATGCAAGGGCTATTGCTCCGGATGTTACTATCACGTTGGGCGACTACAAGTTTCTCTCTTCTCCGGTGGTTCTTGGTAACTCCGATATTGATCTTATTCTCGGAATGGATTGGCTTTCCAAGCACAAGGCTCAGCTTGATTGTGCAGCCAGGCAGATTCAATTGACTCATTCGTTTGAGGATGTAATTGTCTTTTCCGCTCATGATGATACCATCCGTTTGTTTTCTCTCAATGAGAAGGGTGAACTAGATGCTATCTCGCAAATTCCAGTCGTTTGCGAATATCAAGACGTCTTTCCAGAAGAGCTTCCAGGAATGCCTCCGCATCGGCCAGTTGAATTCGTTATTGATCTTGAGCCTCGCACGGAACCTGTGTACAAACGTCCTTACAAGCTCGGACCTGAAGAGTTGAAGGAGCTGAAGAAACAACTCGATGAGCAAGAGAGAATGGGTCTCATCCAGCCTAGTTCTTCTCCGTGGGGTTGTGGTGTTCTGTTTGTGAAGAAGAAGGATGGATCGTACCGACTTTGTCTTGATTACCGTCCATTGAACAAGAAGACCATCAAGAACAAATACCCACTTCCCAACATCAATGAGCTGTTCGAACAACTCAAAGGTGCTCAAGTATTCTCCAAGCTTGATCTCCGTATGGGTTATCATCAGATTCGTATCCGTGAGCAAGATATTCCCAAGACGGCTTTCAGGACAAGCTTTGGTTCATATGAATACACTGTCTTATCTTTTGGCCTCGTCAACGCTCCTCCGACATTCTCTCGTATGATGAACTTCATTTTCAATGCCTACACCAATGACTTCGTTTTGGTCTTTCTCGACGACATTCTGGTTTTCTCCAAGAACAGGGAAGATCATGCCAAACACTTGCGTTTGGTTCCCGATAAGCTCAGGGAACATCAATTCTATGCCAAGTTCTCCAAGTGTTAATTTTGGCTCTATGAGGTTCTTTATCTTGGTCATATAATCTCTGCCAAGGGCATCGCCGTGAATCCTGAGAAGGTGTCTGCAATTGTGAATTGGGAACCTCCTCAGAATGTGAAGCAACTCCGCGGTTTCCTCGGTCTCGCAAGCTATTGCCGAAGATTCGTTGAAAAATTTTCTAAGATTGCGAAGCCTCTCTCTAATCTTCTTCAGAAGCACGTCAAGTACGTTTGGTCTCCGGAGTGTGATATTGCTTTCAACACTTTAAAAGAGAAGTTGATCACTGCTCCAGTTCTGACTCCGCCTGATGAATCCAAACCATACGAGGTCTTTTGTGATGCCTCTCTCCAAGGTCTTGGCGCAGTTTTGATGCAAGAGAAGAAAGTTGTTGCTTATACCTCTCGCCAGTTGAAGCCTAATGAGAAGAACTACCCCACTCATGATCTCGAGTTGGCGGTAGTTGTGCATGCTCTGTTGACTTGGAGACATCTTCTATTGGGAAGAAAAGTGGACATTTTCACTGATCACAAGAGTCTCAAGTACATCTTCACTCAGCCTAATCTCAACCTCAGGCAAACTCGATGGGTCGAAATGATTCAAGAGTATAATCCGAGTATCGAGTATACTCTAGGCAAGGCCAATGTGATTGCTGACGCTTTGAGCAGAAAAGCGTATTGCAACAGTCTAATTCTTAAGCCTTATCAACCCGAGCTTTGTGAAGCTTTCCGCAAACTTAATCCGCAAGTTGTTCCTCAAGGTTTCCTCGCCAACCTTCAAGCCTCTCCTACCTTGGAAGACCATATTCGCCAAGCCCAGCTTCTTGATGCTATGGTGAAGAAGGTGAAGTTTGGGATTGCCAAGAGTCAGTCCAAGTACAAGTGCTACCGCCTTGATGACAAGGACACTCTCTTCTTCGAGGATCGAATTGTTGTACCCAAAGGTGACCTCCATAAAGTGATCATGAACGAGGCTCACAATTCTCTCCTCTCCATCCACCCTGGGAGCACGAAGATGTATCAGGACCTCAAGCAAGCTTATTGGTGGACTCGAATGAAGCGCGAGATCGCTCAATTCTTGAATGAATGTGATGTCTGCAGAAGGGTGAAGGCAGAACACCAAAGGCCAGTCGGTCTCCTCCAACCTCTTGCCATTCCAGAATGGAAGTTTGACCACATTGAAATGGACTTCGTGACTGGGTTTCCAAAGTCCAAGCGTGGCAATGATGCTATATTCGTTGTCATCGACAAGCTCACCATAGTGGCTCACTTTCTGCCTATCAAAGAGTCGATCACTGCAGCTCAATTGGCGGAACTCTATACCTCTCGAATTGTCTCTCTGCATGGTATCCCTCAAGTGATATCTTCAGACTGTGGTAGCATCTTTACCTCCAAGTTTTGGGATTCTTTTCAGAAGGCCATGGGCACCAACATCCGTTTCAGCACAGCTTTCCATCCTCAAACAAGCGGTCAAGTCGAGCGTGTCAACTAGATTCTTGAAGATATGCTCAGGCCTTGTGTGATCTCTTTCGGCATGAAGTGGGAGGATTGTCTTCCTTATGCTGAATTCTCCTACAACAACAATTTTCAAGCAAGTTCGGGCAAGGCCCCATTTGAAATTCTGTATGGCAGGAAGTGCCGTACCTCTCTCAACTGATCTGAAACCGATGAACGTCAGCTGCTGGGTAATGACTTAATCACAGAGGTAGAAGAAATGTGCAAAGTCATTCGTGATAACCTCAAAGCAGCCCAATCCCGCCAGAAGAGCTACTATGATAGTAAGCACCGTGATTTGGCTTTCGAGATCAGAGATCATGTTTACCTCCGCATCTCTCCTATGAAAGGTACTCGTCGCTTCGGTATCAAAGGGAAGCTTGCCCCTAGATACGTGGGACCTTTCAAGATTGTCAGCAAGAGAGGCGACCTCGCCTATCAACTCGAGCTTCCTTCAAACTTTGCAAATGTTCATGATGTGTTCCATGTCTCTCAGCTTCGAAAGTGCTTCAAGACTCCAGACCGCACAGTCAACTTCGAGGACATTGAGCTACAAGAAGATCTCTCTTATCGTGCGCACCCAGTTGCTATTCTTGAAGAGACTGAACGCAAGACTCGCAACAAGTCAATCAAATTTCTCAAAGTCAAGTGGTCACACCATTCCGACTGTGAAGCTACCTAGGAATGCGAGGATCACCTCCGTTCTGAGTACCCGGCGTTCTTTCAGTCCTAGATCTCGGGACGAGATCCTTTCGTAGTGGTGGAGTGTTGTAACGCCGCGGATATAACTTTCCCAATTTGTACTCCAACTCTTGCTGTTTCCAGTGTTAAGTTATATTTATTTCTCGGGTTCGGCTCTTTGTCTCCGTGTGTTGTTTTCGTTGTCATGCATCTCATATCATGTCATCATGTGCATTGCATTTGCATACGTGTTCATCTCATGCATTCGAGCATTTTCCCCGTTGTCCGTTTTGCATTCCGGCGCTTCGTTCTCCTCCGGTGGTCATTTCTAGTTTTCTTTTGTGTGTGGGGATTAAACATTTCCGGATTGGACCGAGAGTTGCCAACCGGCCTTGGTTTACTACCGGTAGACCACCTGCCAAGTTTCGTACCATTTGGACTTCGTTTGATACTCCAACGGTTAACCGAGGGACTGTGACGCCCCCGATTCAATCGTACACTAATCATGCACGCAAATGTGTACAATCAAGATCAGGGACTCACGGGAAGATATCACAACACAACTCTAAAACATAAATAAGTCATACAAGCATCATAATACAAGCCAGGGGCCTCGAGGGCTCGAATACAAGTGCTCAATCATAGACGAGTCAGCGGAAGCAACAATATCTGAGAACAGACATAAGTTAAACAAGTTTGCCTTAAGAAGGCTAGCACAAAATGGAATACAAATCGAAAGAGGCGCAGGCCTCCTGCCTGGGATCCTCCTAAACTACTCCTGGTCGTCGTCAGCGGGCTGCACGTAGTAGTAGGCACCTCCAGCATAGTAGGAGTCGTCGTCGAAGGTGGCGTCTGGCTCCTGGACTCCAGCATCTGGTTGCGACAACCAGAAAGAAAGGAAAGGGGGAAAGGGGGGAAGAAAGCAACCGTGAGTACTCATCCAAAGTACTCGCCAGCAAGGAACTACACTACATATGCATGGGTATATGTGTAAGGAGGCCATATCAGTGGACTGAACTGCAGAATGCCAGAATAAGAGGGGGATAGCTAGTCCTATCGAAGACTACGCTTCTGGCAGCCTCCGTCTTGCAGCATGTAGAAGAGAGTAGATTGAAGTCCTCCAAGTAGCATCTCCAAGTAGCATCTCCAGTAGCATCGCATAGCATAAACCTACCCGGCGATCCTCCCCTCGTCGCCCTGTGGAAAAGCGATCACCGGGTTGTCTGTGGAACTTGGAAGGGTGTGTTTTATTAAGTATCCGGTTCTAGTTGTCATAAGGTCAAGGTACAACTCCAAGTCGTCCTGTTACCGAAGATCGCGGCTATTCGAATAGATTAACTTCCCTGCAGGGGTGCACCACCTAACCCAACATGCTCGATCCCATTTGGCCGGACACACTTTCCAAGGTCATGCCCGGCCTCGGAAGATCAACACGTCGCAGCCCCACCTAGGCACAACAGAGAGGTCAGCCCGCCGGTCTAAATCCTATGCGCGCAGGGGTCTGGGCCCATCGCCCATTGCTCACCTGCACGTTGCGAGGGCGGCCGGAAGCAGACCTAGCAACCTCCATTACAAAGGAAGTTGCGTTAACGCAATCCAATCCGGCACGCGCCGCTCCGTCGCTGACGTCAAGAAGGCTTCGGCTGATACCACGACATCGGGATACCCATAACTACTCCCACGTAGATGGTTAGTGCGTATAGACCAAATGGCCAGACTCAGATCAAATACCAAGATCTCGTTAAGCGTGTTAAGTATCCGCGAACGCCGAACAGGGCCAGGCCCACCTGTCTCCTAGGTGGTCTCAACCTGCCCTGTCGCTCCGCCACAAAGTAACAGTCGGGGGCCGTCGTGAACCCAGGCCCACCTCTACCGGGATGGAGCCACCTGTCCTTTCAGCCCCCTCATCAGAATCACTTGCGGGTACTCATCGAGCTGACCCGACTTTAGTCACCATCTGTATAGTATGTATGTATGTATAGTATATACCCGTGATCACCTCCTGAGTGATCACGGCCCAATAGTATAGCAAGGCAGACTGACAAGAAGGTAGGGCCAATGATGATAAACTAGCATCCTATACTAAGTATTTTGGATTCCAGGTAAGGTATCAACAAATGTAGCAACAATGTCAGGCTATGCATCAGAATAGGATTAACGGAAAGCAGTAACATGCTACACTACTCTAATGCAAGCAGTACAGAGGAGAATAGGTAATATCTGGTGATCAAGGGGGGGGGGCTTGCCTGGTTGCTCAGACAAGGAGGGGTCGTCAACACCATAGTCGATCGGGGTATCAGCAGCAACATCAGCCTCGTAGTCTACCGAAGAGAAGAGGGGGAAGAAACAATAAATACAATGCAACATAAGCATGACGATGCGTGACAAAGCAAACGGCGTGTTAGGTGTGCCCTCACGCGGTATTAGGTGATACCGGCGAAGGGGGAAAAACATCCGGGAAAGTATCCCCGGTGTTTCGTGTTTTCGGACAGATGAACCGGAGGGGGAAGGCTGCGTGTTTGCTATGCTAGGGATGTGTGGCGGACGAACGGGCTGCGTATCCGGATTCATCTCTTCGTTCTGAGCAACTTTCATGTAGAAAGTATTTTAATCCGAGTTATGGATTAAAAGATATGATTTTCTAAAGATTTAATCATTTTCTGATTTTATTTACTTATTTATTTAAATTAATTCGAAAGTGGATTTATGACATCAGCATGATGTCATGCTGACATCAGCAGTCAGCAGGGGTTGACTGGTCAACCTGACCAGTGGGCCCCACTTGTCAGTGCCATATTTCAATTAAACATATTAATTAACCTAATCAGGATTAATTAGGGGTGGGCCCCACTGTCATTGACTGATTAATTAATTACCTAACAGTTTAATTAGTTTAGTTATTTGATTAGTTTCATTAATCGAAACTAATTAAGCCAATTAATTATTTATTTCATTAATATTATTTATTTATTTATTCAATTTTTATTATTTTTGTTTCCTTTCTTTTTTTATTTTTCTTTTTTTTTGTAAACATTCTGGTGCGGGGCCCGTTTGCCATAGGCCCGTATGGCCTTAGCGGGCACCGGGCGGTGCAGTTACGGGCGCCGGGGCATGCGGGCGCTGCTGGCGCCCGATAGGACGCCACAGGGAGGAGCACACGGCGAGGGGGACTGGGCTCGCGTTGGCCGGCGACGGCGGACGTCGTGGCACAGAGGAGTAGCGGGGCGCGGGGCAGGGCGGCAGGTAGGGAACAGGGGCCCGCGAAGACCCGGACGCGGCGTGCGTGTACAGGTGCGCGGACGACCACGGCGAGGCGATGAACGGCGGCACAGGGCAGCGCGGGCGAAGGGTGACGGGCGCGGGCGCTCGGCGCTCGGGCGTGATTCGGCGTGGCCACCAGTGGGCTGCCGCGGTGCGGCAGCGACGGTGCTGGGCTGTGAGTGGGAACGGGGAGCGGCGGGCGACGGAGGAGAGGGGCGCCAGCGGCAGAGGTAGGCGGGGGAGGCGGAGCTGCGCGTCAGCAGCAGTGGAGCGGCGACAGTGGCAGAGGCACGATCGGGCGCATTCGTGTGGGGGTCAGAGCAGGGGAAGGACGGCCGGGGTTCCTCACCGCGGGGCTGTAGGGAGTAGGCAGTGGGGGTCAGGGTGGTTGATGGGGACGACACGCGACGGGGAGGCAGGCCGGTGGGGAAGTCCGGCGGGGCGACGTGGTGGTCTTCGGGCGGCGCCGGCGAGCGGTCGATCCAGGCGGCGGGGTCATGGTCGCCGCCAGCGCGGCGAGGGGCGCCGTCGAGGGAGAGGGCACGGGGTGCGATGACGAGGGCGGGGGCCGGCGAGCAGGCTCCGGCGTCGGCGTTCGGCCCGATCCAGTTCTGGATCGCGGGGGATGGGGAGCGAGAGGGGGAGTGGGGTTTCATCCCCAATCCAGATCGGATCGGGAGGGGGAGAGGGTGTGGCGATGTGGGGAGGGAGTGGGAGCGAGTGGGTTAGGGTTTCGGTCGCCACGGGGTTATGGGGAGTGGGGTGGCCGGCTGGGCCGGCTAGGCGGCCTGCTGGGCCGGAGCCCAGTAAGGGGGGGGGGGGGTCCTTTTGTTTCTGTCTGTTTTATGTTTTACCTTTTTATTTATTTTCTTTTCTGTTTTCTTTGTTTTTTAACTTCCAATTTATTTTAACTCTATTAAGATAATTAATTGGCGACTAAATTAGTGTTGTAAGTAATGCCTCTGCCATAAAAAGTTTGACTACCAAATAAATTAGTTTAGGATTTTATAAAATACAAAAGTCATTTATTTAATTGTTTTAGACATTGCATTAATTACTTTTGAGCATTTCATCAAGTTTTTAAAAATGTGGTTTCTCCACCATTATTACCCATGAACTATTGAACACGTTTAGAGCATTTTAGTTTTAATGTTTGGAAACTTTTATTGTTTGGCTTAAATTCAAATTTGAATTTGAACCGGGCTTGAACTAACGCGAGATTAACAATAGTAACCATGGTGACGTGGCATCATTAACGTGGGATTACTGTAGCCGAATTATTCGGGCGTCACAATTCTCCTCCTCTACAAGAAATCTCGTCCCGAGATTTAAGAGGTAGTGAAAGGGGGGAAGGTTTGGTAACGAATCTAGCGGGTCTTCTCATACAGGCTTGCTCTTCTCGAAGAGGTTGACCCCTTTCGTTTATGTCTTCATTTTTCTGCTTCAAGTCGCCATGATCAAGTCATCATCCTTTCTTCGGGATCTCAATCGTCTTACGAACGCGACCAAGGGGAAAAACTCCAAAAAAACGCATCTTCAGAAAGCTGGGCATCTGACGGTGAACTCAATGGGAAATACACAAGGTACCCCACGAGTTATGTTTCAGTGAATTCGCTGAGTGCAATATACGATGATACCAAAGTTTCAAACGGGTAGGCAATCATTCGATGTCTAGACAGAATCTGGAATGGGGGTTTGAACAACGAGAATAACATGGTGTTTGATTCCAGGATGAATAATGGTATAGCAATTAGCTCGTGAATCACACACGAAGCCAGGTGCAAAGGATACATTAGAATCCGGGTTGTAAAGAAGAGTCAGGTTTCGATCCAGTGGACCTGTGGGTTATGGGCCCACCATGTGGGTTGAAAGTAGGAAGGGTGGTGACATCTTGCACAGCCGCGACAGGGAGGCATGTCAGTGAATAGCTTGTCAGCTATGCCGGCAACAAAGTCGGTACAAAGGATGGGGAACGAAGAGAGCAATTTTCATGCTTGTTGAACGAGGCGGACCAAAAGGCAAAGTTCTCGTCCATCGCTGGTTACCGAAATGTCACCAACAAAAGTAACAGGGTCTCACTGGCAGAGTTGTACACCGAGGTGTTTACATAAGCAGGAGAATATTACTGCTCAGATCATATAGATCACAAGAAAGGTTAAATCAACAATGGAAGGAAAATATGATCATCAGATTAAAAAGAACAATGGAAAGGAAAATATGGTTAAACACATATTTCAAGGGTATATCCTTCCCAAGGACAAGCAGAGCATGATATCCATGTCAGGATATAATGTAGAAAACTCTTTAGGTAGGGGAGGGAATTTTTCATGACATTACCCATACAGCGGTGTTTGGATAATTGGGCAGGAAATATTTAGCATTGGGCTTCAATGTACTTGTTGAAAATCAGAGTACCACAAACATGCTTCGAGATAGCATCGACATGGTCTTCGAGCAAAGGTCAGACTTTGGGAACACAAAGGATCCATCAGGAATAACTTATTGAGTAAGTCTTACAATTTCCTCATGGAAGAATGGTTAACCTTGCCAGAAAGGAAACTATAATAATAGGTCCTCCGGCCGGGGGTGCTAGGCATGTCATCACCTTACCAGGTCATACATAGACCAATGTTATAACTCTTGGAAATATGCCCCAACCATCATATCTGACCGAGGTTCAGATCCGATTGGTGTCAGGATACCTCTGACTTAGGATGCCAGAGAAGAAAAGGTGCAACACAAATTGATGAGATGACAATGTAAGATTCTCAAGAAATGAACTATGGGAGCGAGTCCAAAACAAGAGTTCATCATTAAGCCAAGGAGTGGATGGGGAGGTGGCTGACGGTCTCAGCGACACTTCATCGAGATTTCCAACAAGATGGATTTCCACAATTATGTGAACATGGGGATAACATTTGTCATATCAAATGATATAATGAGGTATGCTCGAGGAAAACAAACACAATTAAACATTGGTTGAAAGGTGCGCCCGAAATATGGGTCGGGTTTGCACGACCAATGTCAGAATGGTGATTCAATAATCAATAGTCCAAGAACTAATGGCCGACCATTAACTTCAAAGCAATAGGGTTGCTAGAAGGGCAGAATTCAAACAGCACCGTTCACTTGTTGGTACACCGGTTGGAATGAACACGATGACCAAGAAAGAATGGTGAGGTTGAGAAGTATCACCATACCAAGAATTCTTAAGAGGTGGTGAATTTCTCACGACATTCTTGACATAGCAGATGGTAATACTACAAGGTAGAACATAACATAAGTCGGTTAACAAGGAACTCAAGGTATAGCCACAACACAAACAAGTTTGTGTTGGAAAGAAGGCAAGGAAGTAGTCGATGACACACAATTCATTGAGGGGCAAGGATGGTAATTCTTATCATGAATTTGATTGTTATTCCGGAATAGCTCAGAAAGTTGATAATGATCAGGACACATTTGTCGAGAGATTACCTGAAGATGTAATCGATCCGCGATCACATCAAGTCAAACGAATGATGAAGCGAAAGGTTATCGGAACCCCGGTTAGGACACAAACTCGAAATCAAGTTTGTTGTTCAAGGAGAAATGATATGACGACAAAAATCGACGCAAGCTTAGTTCATCATTGAAAGTTGTGCACCGGAATAAAGACCAGGTAGCACAGTTAAAAAAATTAGTATGATGATGATATAGCTAATCAGGCTAGGAATGACTTAAAGGATTATTAAACTCGTAAGCAACGAAAATTACTTAGAGTTATTGAATCGGAGTGCTGAATCGATTCACCTATCGGTTTCTCGGTTAACAAACAACCCAGAAGCATGAAGTGACAAAGACAGGGTAAAGGTAGTACTCCATCAAAGGACAGGGTAATGTAGTGCAATGGCATGATATCCTCGAGATACCAGGGGTAATACTCGACGACAGACCAACGTAGAGGTTGGACTGGGGTACTTCTTTGCAGAGGACAAGTGCTTAAACTTGCCCAAGAAATGGGATCAAGGAAGAACATATGGTCGGAACCACGATTGCAAAAGGCCAGATCCCAGATACAAGTTGAACTTATACCAAGGGAATAATTAATTTAAGAGAAGCTTTTAATGATAAGATCTACATCGTGTCCATGGGCATGAACACAAGGTTCAAGGTCGACTCTCACTTCTTCAATGTATAATCTTTCATTCACTTCTCACGTTCGATGAAGCTGTAGTGTTGAAATTTTATCTGGCAAAATACCAGAAGAGTATGTCTCGTGAAAACTTTCAAGTTCACACATATTAAGGAAGGCATAGGTTCAACCCATCGGGGCATATTAGAACATATACCACAAGTTTCAAAAGTAAATACACAAGCTCGAAAGAAGAGCATGGTTGGCTAAGCAGAGGATACAATTTACCAAAGGCAATATACACCCGTGGAAAGGCTCACAAGGTTATTGAATATGAAGGACGATGTCGGATGAAATCCAATAATGGATCAGGCGATCCACAACGGAGCTGATGTGAGTATATGTACTCAATCAGAGGAAGAAAGATTGCACGGGCATTAGATTATAGAACATCTGAATAATTCGATGCTTAGATAACAAAGGAATTATGATTTCCAAAACAAGGGATCAGAAGCAGACACTCTAATCAAGGATGGATAAGTTGGATAGACCAGAGGCACAATTGACGACAAATAGTTTGGTCCAGAACCAGCTCATGTTCAGAATGACATCTGCGCCGGAAAGATAATTTAGAAGGGTCGATTGATGATTGTGTGCATTCGCACACATGTTGAATCAATAGGATCAAAATGACGGTGTCTAAGGATACTAACAAATATTGTCAGACATATGGAAAACATCCATAATGCAAGCAGACAAGTATTGCAGAGCAATAAGCTACTGAGGAATTTTGGAGGATCGAATAGTATTTCAAAGACCATTCTGAAACACATGAACAACTGGGGATGAGTGGATACTCGATAAGGGCGAGAAATTATCCGTAGAGGTATTCAGGTGGAAAGGAACTGCAAGGCGGTAGGCACAAAGTATTCTCGGATCAATAGAGAGAATTTTAGGGTATCTTCCAATGACAAGATCAACTGGGAACAAAACTAAGAACGACAGTTGTATGTATTTATCCATAGGGATATTTTGGTGGTAGGGAATTGCAAAAGCAACGGACACAAATTCTCGGGTTACAACGGAGAGTATCCTCAGGGTCTTCACGTGCAGCAGACGATCATCAGTAATAAGGGGCTCTCCGGGTGAAAGTGATAACGAGATCCTAATGTTAGAATTAGCAAAATCCATTTAACCCGAATAGAAGAGAGATCAGAGTCCCAGAGTATAGGTCGAGGAATAAAAGATCCTAATACCACCCAATGGCGACGTGGGACCGTACGGCACACAGCCAAGTTAGTAAAAGTTTTGCAATGACTAGACTCAACTTCGGCCAAGGAGTTGAAAAGGGGGATTCCTACTGGCAGTCGGCTCTGATACCAACTTGTGACGCCCCCGATTCAATCGTACACTAATCATGCACGCAAATGTGTACGATCAAGATCAGGGACTCACGGGAAGATATCACAACACAACTCTAAAACATAAATAAGTCATACAAGCATCATAATACAAGCCAGGGGCCTCGAGGGCTCGAATACAAGTGCTCGATCATAGACGAGTCAGCGGAAGCAACAATATCTGAGAACAGACATAAGTTAAACAAGTTTGCCTTAAGAAGGCTAGCACAAAATGGAATACAAATCGAAAGAGGCGCAGGCCTCCTGCCTGGGATCCTCCTAAACTACTCCTGGTCGTCGTCAGCGGGCTGCACGTAGTAGTAGGCACCTCCAGCGTAGTAGGAGTCATCGTCGAAGGTGGCGTCTGGCTCCTGGACTCCAGCATCCGGTTGCGACAACCAGAAAGAAAGGAAAGGGGGAAAGGGGGGAAGAAAGCAACCGTGAGTACTCATCCAAAGTACTCGCAAGCAAGGAACTACACTACATATGCATGGGTATATGTGTAAGGAGGCCATATTAGTGGACTGAACTGCAGAATGCCAGAATAAGAGGGGGATAGCTAGTCCTATCGAAGACTACGCATCTGGCAGCCTCCGTCTTGCAGCATGTAGAAGAGAGTAGATTGAAGTCCTCCAAGTAGCATCTCCAAGTAGCATCTCCAGTAGCATCGCATAGCATAAACCTACCCGGCGATCCTCCCCTCGTCGCCCTATGGAAAAGCGATCACCGGGTTGTCTGTGGAACTTGGAAGGGTGTGTTTTATTAAGTATCTGGTTCTAGTTGTCATAAGGTCAAGGTACAACTCCAAGTCGTCCTGTTACCGAAGATCACGACTATTCGAATAGATTAACTTCCCTGCAGTGGTGCACCACATAACCCAACACGCTCGATCCCATTTGGCCGGACACACTTACCTAGGTCATGCCTGGCCTCGGAAGATCAACACATCGCAGCCCCACCTAGGCACAACAGAGAGGTCAGCCCGCTGGTCTAAATCCTATGCACGCAGGGGTTTGGGCCCATCGCCCATTGCTCACCTGCACGTTGCGAGGGCGGCCGGAAGCAGACCTAGCAACCTCCATTACAAAGGAAGTTGCGTTAACACAATCCAATCCGGCGCGCGCCGCTCCGTCGCTGACGTCAAGAAGGCTTCGGCTGATACCACGACGTCGGGATACCCATAACTACTCCCACGTAGATGGTTAGTGCGTATAGACCAAATGGCCGGACTTAGATCAAATACCAAGATCTCTTTAAGCGTGTTAAGTATCCGCGAACGCCGAATAGGGCCAGGCCCACCTGTCTCCTAGGTGGTCTCAACCTGCCCTGTTGCTCCGCCACAAAGTAACAGTCGGGGGCCGTCGGGAACCCAGGCCCACCTCTACCGGGATGGAGCCACCTGTCCTTTCAGCCCCCTCATCAGAATCACTTGCGGGTACTCATCGAGCTGACCCGACTTTAGTCACCATCTGTATAGTATGTATGTATGTATAGTATATACCCGTGATCACCTCCCGAGTGATCACGGTACAATAGTATAGCAAGGCAGACTGACAAGAAGTTAGGGCCAATGATGATAAACTAGCATCCTATACTAAGTATTTAGGATTGCAGGTAAGGTATCAACAGATGTAGCAACAATGTCAGGCTATGCATTAGAATAGGATTAACGGAAAGCAGTAACATGCTACACTACTCTAATGCAAGCAGTATAGAGGAGAATAGGCAATATCTGGTGATCAAGGGGGGTGGGCTTGCCTGGTTGCTCAGACAAGGAGGGGTCGTCAACACCGTAGTCGATTGGGGTATCAGCAGCAGCATCAGCCTCGTAGTCTATCGAAGAGAAGAGGGGGAAGAAACAATAAATACAATGCAACATAAGCATGACGATGCGTGACAAAGCAAACGGCATGTTAGGTGTGCCCTCACGCGATATTACGTGATACCGGCGAAGGGGGAAAAACATCCGGGAAAGTATCCCCGGTGTTTCGTGTTTTCGGACAGATGAACCGGAGGGGGAAAGTTGCGTGTTTTCTATGCTAGGGATGTGTGGCGGACGAACGGGCTGCGTATCCAGATTCGTCTCTTCGTTCTGAGCAACTTTCATGTAGAAAGTATTTTAATCCGAGTTACGGATTAAAAGATATGATTTTCTAAAGATTTAATCATTTTCTGATTTTATTTAATTATTTATTTAAATTAATTCGAAAGTGGATTTATGACATCAGCATGATGTCATGCTGACGTCAGCAGTCAGCAGGGGTTGACTGGTCAACCTGACCAGTGGGCCCCACTTCACAGTGCCATATTTCAATTAAACATATTAATTAACCTAATCAGGATTAATTAGGGGTGGGCCCCACTGTCATTGACTGATTAATTAATTACCTAACAGTTTAATTAGTTTAGTTATTTGATTAGTCTAATTAATCGAAACTAATTAAGCTAATTAATTATTTAATTAATTAATATTATTTATTTATTTATTCAATTTTTATTATTTTTGTTTCCTTTCTTTTTTATTCTTTTTTTTGTAAACATTCTGGTGCGGGGCCCGTTTGCCATAGGCCCGTATGGCCTTAGCGGGCACCGGGCGGTGCAGTTACGGGCGCCGGGGCATGCGGGCGCTGCTGGCGCCCGATAGGACGCCACAGGGAGGAGCGCACGGCGAGGGGGAGTGGGCTCGCGGTGGCCGGCGACGGCGGACGTCGTGGCGCAGAGGAGTAGCGGGGCGCGGGGCAGGGCGGCAGGTAGGGAACAGGGGCCCGCGAAGACGCGGACGCGGCGTGCGTGTACAGGGGCGCGGACGACCACGGCGAGGCGATGAACGGCGGCACAGGGCAGCGCGGGCGAAGGGTGACGGGCGTGGGCGCTCGGCGCTCGGGCGTGATTCGGCGTGGCCACCAGTGGGCTGCCGCGGTGCGGCAGCGACGGTGCTGGGCTGTGAGCGGGAAGGGGGAGCGGAGGGCGACGGAGGAGAGGGGCGCCAGCGGCAGAGGTAGGCGGGGCAGGCGGAGCTGCGTGTCAGCAGCAGTGGAGCGGCGACAGTGGCGGAGGCACGACCGGGCGCATTCGTGTGGGGGTCAGAGCAGGGGAAGGACGGCCGGGGTTCCTCACCGCGGGGCTATAGGGACTAGGCAGTGGGGGTCAGAGTGGTTGACGGGGACGACGCGCGACGGGGAGGCAGGCCGATGGGGAAGTCCGGCGGGGCGACGTGGTGGTCTTCGGGCGGCGCCGACGAGCGGTCGACCCAAGCGGCGGGGTCATGGTCGCCGCCAGCGCGGCGAGGGGCGCCGTCGAGGGAGACGGCACGGGGTGCGATGACGAGGGCGGGGGCTGGCGAGCAGGCTTCGGCGTCGGGGTTCGGCCCGATCTAGTTCTGGATCGCGGGGGATGGGGAGCGAGAGGGGGAGTGGGGTTTCATCCCCGATCCAGATCGGATCGGGAGGGGAGAGGGAGTGGCGATGTGGGGAGGGAGTGGGAGCGAGTGGGTTAGGGTTTCGGTCGCCACGGGGTTATGGGGAGTGGGGTGGCCGGCTGGGCCGGCTAGGCGTCCTGCTGGGCCGAAGCCCAGTGAGGGGGGGGGGGGTCCTTTTGTTTTTGTCTGTTTTATCTTTTACCTTTTTATTTATTTTCTTTTCTGTTTTCTTTCTTTTTTAACTTCCAATTTATTTTAACTCTATTAAGATAATTAATTAGCGCCTAAATTAGTGTTGTAAGTAATGCCTCTGCCATAAAAAGTTTGACTACCAAATAAATTAGTTTAGGATTTCATAAAATACAAAAGTCATTTATTTAATAATTTTAGACATTGCGTTAATTACTTTTGAGCATTTCATCAAGTTTTTAAAAATGTGGTTTCTCCACCATTATTACCCATGAACTATTGAACACGTTTAGAGCACTTTAGTTTTAATGTTTGGAAACTTTTATTGTTTGGCTTAAATTCAAATTTGAATTTGAACCGGGCTTGAACTAACGCAAGATTAACAACAGTATCCATGGTGACGTGGCATCATTAACATGGGATTACTGTAGCCTAATTATTCGGGCGTCACAGGGACCGAAAAGGCCTCGTGTGTGTTGCAGCCCAACACCTCTCCAATTTGGCCCAAAACCCACCAAACTCTGCTCCATCACCTAGAGCGTTCGATCACGATCGCGTGGCCGAAAACCGCACCTCATTTGGACTCTCCTAGCTCCCTCTATGCCTATATATACACCCCCTTTCCAAATCTCGGATCTCTCCCCGTCCAACCCTTAAAAAAAATCTCCGCCGCACCGGACGTGTCCGGCCCGCGCCGGACAACGTCCGATCCACCCCGCCGCCACTCACCAACCGCCACGTGTCACGCTGGGCTCCTCCTGCCGCCGGCCAGTCCCGGCCCAAAGCCGGCCCTCCGCCGCCTCGCGCGGGCCAGATCCGGCCATCACCGCCGCCTCTTTCTTCCTCCTCCGCCCGACGCCATCGCCGGCCATCACCGGCGCGCGCCGCTGCCCGCCGCCTGGCCCGGCCGCCGCCCGAGCCGCCCGCGGCCACCGCGACCCCGCCGACTCCCTCCACGGCGGCGCCGCCCCCGCGGCCACCACCGCCGCCCCCGCGGCCACCACCGCCGCTGCCCCACGCCCTGGTCTTCTTCCTCTCCGGCCGGTTTCCTCCGTCTCCGGCGAGAACTCCGGCGTGAACAGTGAATCCGGCCGTCCTCGTTATCTATGCCAGATTTGGATCTGGACCCCGAACGGTTGACTTTTTCCTCAGAAACCCTAATTTTTGTGCTATCTTTGACCTGTGATATCTCTGCAGCCGTAGCTCCGTTTTGGACAAATAGCATATCAAAATGTTCGCCTTAGAGAGTACATCATTTCATTCCATTGCATCATTTTCATTTCAGTGCATCTTGATGCCCGAAATGCTGTTAGAAGAGGGCTTCATGAGTTAATTGCCAGATCTGATAGTTCATCTTAGACTTTTGTCATTTTTGCCATGATTGTTGTGTGCATGATATGCCCATGAGTCCTACATATGTTTTGTTAAGGGTTTTGTAATCTTTCCAGAGGTGCAACCCATGCATTATTGTGATGTGTGTGGCGACTAGTGCAAGCTTGCAAAGTGAGGCACCCGGTAAATCTGTTTTCAGGGACTTAGAGATTTCACCAAGTACTGGGATTGTTTAGTTCATGATGCCATATGTTCATGCTGTTTCCTAGTGATCCGTGCCTCTTTTGAGGATGATCAGTAAAGGAGTTTTGTTAATATTGTAGTGCTATATCCATCCATTTCTTTGTTTGCAATTATGGAGCACCCTAGCTTGAGTTAATCGAGCTCTACTTTTGCTTTGTTGTGAATCTGGGC
This sequence comes from Triticum aestivum, assembly GCF_018294505.1. Lineage (NCBI taxonomy): Eukaryota > Viridiplantae > Streptophyta > Magnoliopsida > Poales > Poaceae > Triticum > Triticum aestivum. The sequence continues at coordinate 45,952,567 of NC_057794.1, read as the reverse complement.
AGATTGTCAACTCGTTTGCAATTTTGCCGGTGATGTTGTAGTTGATCCGTGCATGCTATGCCATTGTTCTTGCCATGTCTAGCTTGTATTTTGTGCCTTCTTTATGGATGTATGCTTTCCTTGCCATGACTTGCACCGTAGTGAGAGCATCGAGCTCGTTAACATGCCTTCGTGAGTTATATTTCAGCATGTCTCAGTTTTCACTAAGTCTGAAAACTGATTATGTTTTAGCTATGTTCGTGTGCTTGTTAGTATATTTTGTGATCCCTTCTGGCTCAAGGTCACTAAGGGTGTTTTGTTAAGCTTGTTGAGTAGCCCCATGTCATGTTCTTTTTTGTCTTAATCAGGTCCTTTAGCATGGTGTTTTGTTGCTCCGAAGAGGGCTTCGTGATCTGAAATTTCAGACAAGTGTTAATTTCACTAAGTCTGAGATCTGTTTACCATTTGCGTTTTTGCCATGCTTGTTTGAACCTGTTAATGGATGAATTGGCCGTGGCTCAGTGCTAGTCTTTTGTTAAGCATCTTGAATGCTTCCCTGGCATGTATTTTGTTGCCATGTTTGGGTGCTGTAGCATGTTTATTTCGTTGCATTTAGAGGCCTACTTGTTGTAAATCGCAGACCGGTGTCATATTTAAATCGCTTGCCATTTCCTAACCGTAACTCCGATTCCGGCGTTCTTTATATCGTTTTTAAGCGATTTCATCTCATCTTTCCAGTGGCACACTTGGTTTTCCAAGTTGAGGCCAGGTTCTTGCATTTCCTATCATATCTTGCATTTTGCATCCCGCATCGCATCCCGCATAGCATACCATCATTGCATCTTATTGTTTGAGCTTGCACGTGGTTGATTGTATCCTTGTTGCTTGTTTGTCTTGTTTGGGTGGATCCGGGAGACGAGTTCGCTAACGAGGAGCCCGTTGAGTTTGCTTTTGAGGATCCAGGCAACACTGACAGCTTTGCAGGCAAGATGATCATACCCTCGAAATCACTACTATCTTTGCTATGCTAGTTTGCTCGCTCTTTTGCTATGCCAATGCTATGATGCCTACCATTTGCTTGTCAGCCTCCCAATTGCCATGTTGAACCTCTAACCCACCATGTCCTAGCAAACCATTGTTTGGCTACGTTACCGCTTTGCTCAGCCCCTCTTATAGCGTTGCTAGTTGCAGGTGAAGATTGGAGGCCGTTCCTTGTTGGAACATTTATTTACTTGTTGGGATATCGTTATATTGCCATGTTATCTTAATGCATCTATATACTTGGTAAAGGGTGGAAGGCTCCGCCTCTCGCCTAGTGTTTTGTTCCACTCTTGCCGCCCTAGTTTCCGTCATATCGGTGTTATGTTCCCGGATTTTGCGTTCCTTACACGGTTGGGTTATAATGGGAACCCCTTGATGGTTTGACTTGATTAAAGCTTTTCCAGCAATGCCCAACCTTGGTTTTACCATTTGCCACCTAGCCTCTTTTTCCCTTGGGTTTCCAGAGCCCGAGGGTCATCTTATTTTAGCCCCCCCCCCGGGCCAGTGCTCCTCTGAGTGTTGGTCCGAACTAAGCTGCCTGCGGGGCCACCTCGGGGAAACTTGAGGGTTGGTTTTACTCGTAGCTAGTCTCATCTGAGTGTGCCCTGAGAACGAGATATGTGCAGCTCCTATCGGGATTTATCGGCACATTCGGGCGGTGTTGCTGGTCTTGTTTTAACCTATCGAGATGTCTTGTTGTACCGGGATACCGAGTCTGATCGGAATGTCTCGGGTGGAGGTCTATTCCTTCGTTGACCGTGAGAGCTTTTCATGGGCTAAGTTGGGACTCCCCTGCAGGGATTGAACTTTCGAAAGCCGTGCCCGCGGTTATGGGCAGATGGGAATTTGTTAATATCTGGTTGTAGATAACTTGAACCTTAATTTAATTAAAATCAATCAATTGAGTGTGTAGCCGTGATGGCCCCTTCTCGGCTGAGTCCGGGAAGTGGACACGGTGTTGGTGTAATGCTTGCGCAGGTTGTTCCTCTAGCTTCTCGCTCGCGCTTTGCCTCCTCTTCTCGCTCTCTTTTGCGAATAAGTTTAGCCACCATGCATGCTAGTCCCTTGCTGCAGCTCCACATATATTTTCCTTACCCCTTCCTATAAGCTTAAATAGTCTTGATCGCGAGGGTGCGAGATTGCTGAGTCCCTGTGGCTCACAGTTTACTATTACACCAGATGTAGGTCCAGGTGATTCCGCTCCAGGTGACGCGTATGAGCTCAAGTGGGAGTTCGACGAGGACTCTCAACGTTACTATGTCTCTTTTCCTGATGATCAGTAGTGGTGCCCAGTTGGGGTGATCGGGACCATGTCTCATGTTGGGTTTTCTTCTATTTTGGCGCCGTAGTCGGGCCATGAGTGTTTGGTTGATGTATGTTATTTATGTACTTTGATTTAACGTGGCGAGTGTAAGCCAACTATGTATCTCCCCTTTTATTCTATATATTACATGGGATGTTGTGATGATTGCCTAACTTGCAACATTGCTTTCAATGCGGTTATGTCTCTAAGTCGTGCCTCAACACGTGGGAGCTATAGCCGCATCGAGGGCGTTACAAGGCCTTGGATCAACGGACGATCTGTCGAGCCTCTTCCTCGTCCTATGGGAGTTCTTTCCTAAGGATGTACGCAATGTACGACACCGTTTAGTTGGGAGTAATGGCCAGAACCTCCATCATCAGGTCGACCACGGCTGGGACCTCGACTTCAGTCGAATCTTGTGGCGCTCCTAGGCTGCGGGGGCTCTTCAGTAAAAGGATCTTCCTGAACTGTTGGCATGTGAATATGCTCCAAAAACACATTGCTAGGAATGGCTTCTCTCTTGGAACCTATCTTTGCCAAGTCATCGGTTGCTTGATTTTTCAGCCGGGGTATGTGATGGAGCTCTAACCCTCGAACTTCTTTTCCAGCTTCCTCACCGCGTTGTAGTAACCAGTCATGGCTGGGCTTCTGACGTCCCACTCCTTCATCACTTGATTGACTACCAAATCTGAGTCGCCGTAGACCATGAGGCGACGGACGCCGAGTGAGATGGCCATACGCAACCCACACAGGAGTGCTTCATACTCAGCTTCATTATTGGAAGAATCAAAGTGAATCTGGAGAAAATATCTGAGCTTGTCTCCTCGGGGGGATACCAGAACCACCCCAGCACCGGAACCATTCAGCATTTTGGATCCATCAAAAGCATGGTCCAATGCTCCGAGTGGACTTGAGTCGGCAGTTGTTGTTCAATCCACTCGGCGAGGAAATCTGCTATTGCTTGCGACTTAATAGCTTTCTTTGCCTCAAACTTGATATCTAAGGGGAGGAGTTCTATCGCCCATTTTGCCACTCGACCAGTTGCATCTCTCTTGTGCAGAATATTTGACAATGGAGCATCGCTGACGACTGTAACAGAGTGATCAGAGAAATAGTGTGCAACCTTCTTTGTGGTCATGTAAATCCCATAAACGAGCTTCTGATAGTGCGGATATCTCTTCTTTGACGGAGTCAGGACTTCAGAAATATAATAAACTGGGCGCTGTACTTTATAGGCTTTTCCCTCTTTTTCCCACTCGACCGTAAGTACTGTACTGACGACTTGTCCAGTGGCTTCTATATAAAGCAGTAAAGGCTCTTTGCTGATTGGGGCAGCAAGCACCGGCTGGGTGGAAAGCAGGGCTTTTAGCTCTGCAAATGATGCATCAGCTTCAGGAGTCCACTCGAACATATCTGATTTCTTCATCAGTCAGTAAAGAGGCGGTGCCTTTTCACCAAGGCGAGAAATGAATCGACTTAGGGCGGCCAAGCAACCAGTAAGCTTCTGGACATCATGCACACGCACAGGGCGTTTCATTCGGAGTATAGCACCTACTTTCTCTGGGTTAGCATCGATCCCTCATTCAAAAACGAGGAAACTGAGTAATTTTCTGCCCGGAACTCCAAACGTGCACTTTCATGGATTGAGCTTGATATCATACCTTCTGAGGTTGGCAAAGGTTTCAGCAAGGTCAGTCAGTAGGTCGGAACCTTTACGTGACTTGACCACAATGTCATCCATGTATGCTTCCACATTCCGACTGATCTGAGTGAGCAGGCACTTCTGAATCATCCGCATGAATGTGGCTCCAGCGTTTTTCAAACCGAATGGCATAGTGACATAATAGAAGCACCCAAATGGGGTGATGAAAGCCGTTTTTATGTCGTGGGGTCGGTACAGACGGATCTGGTCGTACCCGGAGTAGGTGTCCAAAAAGAACAAATGCTCACACCCCGCAGTCGAGTCGACTATCTGGTCGATGCGAGGGAGAGGAAAGTGATCTTTCGGGCAGGCCTGATTGATATGCTTGAAGTTAACGCACATGCAAAGTGAGTCGTCCTTCTTTGGGACCATGACAACATTAGCTAACCACTTGGAGTGGTAAATTTCATGGATAAACTCAGCTGCCAAAAGCCGAGCCACCTCTTCACCGATTGCCTTCCTCTTCTGCACAGCGGACCGTCGAAGATGTTCTTTGACTGGTTTCACATTTGGGTCGACTCACAAACGATGCTCAGCCAGTCCCCTGGGAACTCCTGGCATGTCTGAACGTTTCCATGCAAAGATGTCCCAGATCTCACGGAGGAACTGGATGAGCGCTTCTTCCTATTTGGAGTCGAGTGTCGTTGAAATATGAGTCCGAGCAGCATTGGGGTCTGTCGGGTGAATGTGAATCGACTTGGTTTCGCCAGACGACTAGAATGCTGAATCTGTGGCCGGCTTCTTGGCTCGCAACAAATCACTCGGATCTGCATTTTTCTGATATTCTTGCAATTCTGCCACGGCCATCTGTGCATCGCTGATCTTTGAACCCTTCGGGAAGCATTCTTCTGCCTTCTTCCGATTACCAGTGATAGTGATCACCCCTTTGGGACCAGGCATCTTCAATTTGAGGTACACGTAACATGGTCAAGCCATAAAACGTGCATAAGCTGGCCTGCCCAGAATGGCATGATAGGCACTCTGGAAATCCACAACTTCAAATGTCAAGTTTTCTTTGCGGTAATTCTTGGAATCACTGAAAACCACATCCAGAGCAATCTGGCCGAGTGATGCAGCTTTCTTGCCTGGAATGACCCCATGGAAAATCATATTGCTTTCGCAGAGTCTGGACATCAGAATGCCCATTCCCTTCAACGTCTCTGCATACAGTATGTTCAGGCCACTGCCACCATCCATCAGGACCTTTGTCAGTCGGATGCCTTCGACCACCGGGTCGACCACCAGTGCTTGCCTCCCAGGGGTGGCTATGTGCGCTGGATGATCAGACTGGTCAAATGAATGGCAGTCTATGACCACTTCAAATGACTGGGTGTCACCCGAACGACCATGTTCACTTCTCTGTTGATGACTTTCAATCGACTTTTGCTCTCAACGTCAGCAAAAATCATCAGGGTGGAATTCATGTGGGGATAACCATCATCATCCTCTTCCTCATCCTCAGCCTTGTCTGCTTCCTTCTCCTTTTCCTTGGGTTGTTTCTCTTGGAATTGCTAGTTTAGGAGTCGACATTGCCGAGTGGTGTGCTTCGGATAAATGAAATTACCCTCTTCATATTTTTTGGTGTGGACGAGGCCTGGCAATTCCAGCATGTCGTTTCCATCTTGATCTTTTAATTTCTTGGGGTTCCACGAACCTTTGGGCTTCGCCTTGAACTTTCCCTGAATCACGCTAAGGCTTCGCCAGGAGCTGCTGGCTCGGCTTTGCGTTTCTGCTTCCAACGGGAACTTCCTCCTCCGGCTTCATGGGCGACTGTTTTGTGCTTGCCACTCCGGAGTCATTCTTCTTCTTCACCATTGGCATACTTGGTGTCAATCTCCATCATCCGAGTCAGAATCATATTTCCTGTCCGACCGAATTTCATATTCAACTCCCGATACTTGACACCTTCCTTAAAGGCACAAATTGCCTGATGATCAGACACATCATCCACCGTGTGGTGCAGGGTGATCCATCTCTGGATATAATCCTTCAAAGTTTCATTCGGTTTCTGAACACAACACTATAATTCTGTCAAACCTACGGCCGTTTGCAAGTGCCCCCGAATGTTCTGACAAACACTCGGGCGAGATCTTCCCCAGTGTAAATACTGCTAGGTGCCAACTGGTTCAGCCATGCTCTAGCCGAGCCCTCCAACATCAGAGGAAGGTGTTTCATGTCCACTTCATCATTGCCGCCACCAACCTGGGCAGCCACTCGGTAGTCTTCAAGCCAAATGTCAAGCTTGGACTCACCAGTGAACTTACTGACTCCGGTCGCCAACCTGAAGTAGGCGGTAATCACTGCAGCCCTGATGGCTCTGCTGAAGCACTCTAGACCTGAGACATGCACCCTGGTGCTGGTTTGCGGATCCCTGTCATGGCCCTCTCGGTGAGCTCTGTTTCTGTCGACCAAACCCTGAATGAGAATAGATCTTGCATCAAAGCCTGGCTCCCTAGGGTCGACTGGAATCCCTCGCCCAACATTGTGAGGCGCATGTCATCATGTTGCCGAGCACATACGACCCACTCCTTGGGGGAGGCGTGGGCACTCAATGACGATCATCGTGATTGACTCGGTGATCATATTGCTCATGGTTTCTATACTGATCTCGTCGATCTCTACGTCCCTCACGCCTCGGGGGCGATCTTGGGCTATGAGCCGACTGAACTGTGCCTGCAACCACGGATCTGCTATGGATCCTATTCCGCGACAGAGATACGGCTGTATTCTGTTCTCCCGCCGCCCGGAGCAAAGCTCGGATCTGCACCAGACCTCGGCCAGCTTCTGACTGGGAAGGTTGGATCGACTCCACTATCTGGGCAGCAGCTGCTAGATTTTGGATCGGGGTTCGGTATACCTGAGTTGGAGGCGGAAAAAGTTGGCCTCGACTGGATTCGGTAGCACGCTGCCGAGCGCGATCGTCGAGTGCGCGCTGGAGGTTCTCCATTCGAGTGCGCTCAGCCAAGTTGGCCAGGCGCGCCTGCTCCAAGGCCTGGGCCTCAGGGGTTTCTCCAACTATAGGAGTATGAAGTGTGTCGATGTTCCCGCGGCGAAGTTCCTCCCTCTGTTGCGAAGAGAGGCGTTCGAGGCGGTACTCTTCATGAACGCACGACGGATCTCCGTCCCCATCACCTCCGCCTTCACGGGTGAAGCCAGGAGGACTGCATGGTCCATTGACCATCAAAACTTCTGCCGCTGGGTCGCTGCTGTCGCACTTGGATGCAGTCTCTACGGAGCCAGTCAACAGTTCAGACAGGCCGTAGAGAGTTTCGTTGGGTTCGATTGCCGCGACTTGAGGGGTGGTCGACTGGCGAGCCACCGCATGCCTCACACACCGCTGAAGCCTCGACCGACCGGAACGTTTGCTCCGGTAGGCCACAGGGAGGGTGAAAGCTGCAAGAGTCGACTGATACTGGGTCGACGACTGCCGTAGGAGGACGCCGCGGACGCACGCGCGGAAGTGCGTCGCCCCGCGGGCGGGGAGTGCGTCAACGTCGAGTGGAGCCTCCTGAAGCCAAGCGAAGTCGTCGGCGACAAACACGAGCGCGCCGAGATGGATCTCGCGGCCCTCAGCCAAACCTCCGCCTAAAACCATGATGAAGGGGATCAGAAAAATTGCAAGTTCTCCAACAACTCGCTAAGACACCTGCCCCATGGTGGGCGCCAATTGTCGTGGTTCTAAGCCTGAAAGGAGAATAGGGGGTAGGAATGTAGAGGCAAGATCCTAGCTATGGAGGAGTTGTACATGTGAGTTTTACGAGTTCAAGCCCTTCTCGGAGGAAGTAACAGCCCTACGTCTCGGAGCCCGGAGGCGGTCGACTGGATATATGTGTGTGAATTACAAAAGGTGCAAACCCTTGTCTCGGAGGAGGAGGTGGCTTATATAGAGTGCGCCAGGACCCTAGCCAGCCCACGTTACAAAGGGTTCAATGTACATTAAGGCAGGGCATTACTGGTAACGCTAGTAATAAAGAGATATAAATGATCTTTAAGGTTGCAGAGTGAATGACCGACCGTTGTCATCCTGAGTGATGTTAGGCCTTCTACACTCCGAGTGGTTTCTCGTATCGTCGAGTGGTTGTTCGCATAGTCGAGTGTCTTCTATACTGTCGAGTGGAACATAGCTTCACAGTCGAGTGGATGATAATTTTGCTTCGACAACTTCTGGTTCCTTTAGAGATGTCCTTGGGGAGGGTATCTTGGACAGATCCATGACCCTACCCTAGGTACATAGCTTCATCACCAACCATGCCGTTTACACAGCCCTTGGGAGCAGGCGAATTTTAAGGCGAATGGGGGGCGTTCGATATTCACCGCCCTTATAAGGAGATAAGATTCCCCTTTCTTCTCCCATGCTTTCTTCCTGCCTCTCTGTTCTAGAGCTCCAACGCCCAAGATCTCATTTCCCTTTCTCGAGAAAGCACTCAACCATGTCTGGATCTGGAGGTCAAGGCAAATGGATGGCCTCCTCTGTTAAGGAGGAGGACATCACCGAGCTTCGGGCGGCCGGGTACCTGGCGAAGGAAATCGCCCACTGTCTTCCAGCCCAGGGACAAATCATCCCCACACCGAAGCCCAACGAGAGGGTAGTGTTCATCCCTCATTTCCTCTGCGGGCTAGGGTTTCCACTCCACCCCTTTGTCCATGGGATAATGTTCTACTACGGGATAGACTTCCACGATCTATCCCCGAACTCCTTCCTCAATATCTCAGCGTTCATCGTCGTGTGCGAGGCCTTCCTCCGCATCCACCCCCACTTTGGGATGTGGCTCAAAACCTTCAATGTGAAGCCCAAGGTGGTGGACAGACAGCACGCAGAGTGCGGGGGCGCCATGGTGAGCAAGCTCACCAATGTCTCTTGGCCAAAAGGCACATTCGTGAAATTTGTCAAAGAATGGCAGAAGCTATGGTTCTACATCACTGAACCCCGCGATGCCACCTGGGCGGCGGTGAACAAATTCAACTCCGGCGCCCCCATGCGGCTCACCTCCTGGGTCGAGAAGAGCCCAAACTAGTGTTCGCCGAATGAGCTGATGGCGCTACAAACGCGTATCCAAAGTATGATCGATAAGGACATCAAGCTTGTCGACATAATCCAAGTGATGTTGATGCGCCAAATACTTCACTGCTAGAGCCGAAGCTGTCCTCTATGGGGTTTCAACCTGAAAAAACACCATACCTTGGTGAGGCTTTTCCAAACGACTCTTGAAGATGCCTGGAAGTTTTTTTTAAAGGGCAACAAGATACCGCCAGGCACTGGCTCAGACCGGGGTCATGACATAAATCACCCTCCCAACGAGGTATGTTGTTTTCAACACATCCCTTACTTTCTTGTTTCAAGGATGATATCTAAGCTTCCATTACCATTGCTTTTCAAGTACTGGTTGAAGAAGGCGAAGCAGATCCGGTGTCCGGCTCCCATGCCCGAGGAGCCAGTCATCCCGCGCTTAGCGAAGATGCTGGAGCCGACACCTTATAAGGCACCAGAGAAGAAGGCCACAAGAAAGGCCAAGGGGGCCCGGAGCGGCCCTCACCACGAGGGTACCACGGACGCGATGTCCGAAGACAAGGCCCATTCCCATGCTGCCAAAGACGACGCGGATGAGGAGGAGGAGGAGAGAGACTCTCCCCCTGATAGGGGGAGGAAGAAGAGGGCTGCCTTCGCAACTCTGGAGGCGGAGGCACCCAAAAGGGACGTCGATGACAGTCCGGAGAGACGCCCCCGTGCTAAGCCTCGGGCCGCATCGTAAGTACTAATACCTTATCCGCCCATGAAGTTCCCCCCCCCCCTCATTGTATTGAGATGATTGGTTATGCTATTTTAGTATGGCCCACAGTAGCCCTCTGCAATCATCGTCAGGAGGCTCGCTGGATTCCAAGGCGATGGCCAGCGGTTCCCCGCCATACAATAAGACCAGGGATGATGCAGAAGTGCTATCCCGAAGGACTGTTCCCGGGGGGGAGAGGCTCAGGAGGCGCCCAAAGGCGAAACCTCCATCGCCGGACACCAAGGGGAATCAATTCCCCCGGAGACTGGCGGGAGGGCCGTATACAATTCGACCCTCAACCGGACTCCATTCCAAAGACCGAGGCAGCTCCAGAATCCAACACACACCCTCCTTCGAAAGAAGGGGGATGCCTGTACCGCCGGTGGCCCCTGTCCAACCAGGGGCACCGGATAGCTGCTGGAAGCGCTGCGAGGCGCTTCCATTATGGATGAGCACCGTGTCCTTATGGGCACTATGATTGAAAGGGTCCAGTCCGCCAATAAAGGACTAACCGAGGCCTGCGGCAACCTGCTGACAGGTTTTGAGGTAAGTGACGCCAAAAGGAGAGAATCCCAATGTAGATAGTAGCCCCTGAGACACTCTCCGGTGTTCAAAAAGAAAAAACCAGACAGAGGATCAATCTCCTATGCTAGAAAACTAACTAAATTTTTCTTAAATACAGACGTTGTTGCTGGCTACGGCCTCGCATACTACTGAAGTCTCCGGACTGAAGCCGGAACTGGCGGAGGCCGAGGGACAGTTGAGCCAAGTGAAGAGGCAGCTCGAGAAGAAGCAAGGTAAGCAATAACCTGTTATATATTCGAAAAGAAGAAAATGATATGCGGTGACCAAAAGGCCATGATTTGTATAGAAGGGAAGACCGAGGTCGAGGCCCTGAGAATGGCCCTGGCCGAAGCCGAGGGGAAGGCTGTCCAACAGCAAGCCGCCCGTAAGAAGCTCAAGACTCGGGTCGGCGAGGTTCAGCAGGCGCTCCAGGACATGGTGAAGAAGTGTGAAGCCTTGGAGTGCGAGGCGTCGGCTCCAGAGGCTGAACTTACCAAAGCTCGTCAGAGCGCGGAGGTCGCACGGAATGAGGCCTGGGATGCTCTCCAGGAGATCCAGGAGGCGAAGAAGATCGCAGTGAGTAAGGCGTTTAACATGCAAAGCAAGTATGCGGAGAGGAAGTACCTTTTACTAACCCAGATTCGGAGTTGCCCAGGGGCTTTTGTGGATCTGCCGCACAGTGTATCCGATGCTGCGGAGTTCTTCCGAGCCAGGGAAGGGGATTCTCTGGAGAAGCTTTTCTGCTTGCAGTATGCTGTGCCAGAACATCCGGTGGCCTTTGCCGATCAACTGAAACAGTTGGTCGAGCTGCAGAGGATGGCCGAACTGGCCATGAAGGATTTAATAGTCCGACTATGGCCAGCCGAAGCTATACCTAGCAGTTATTTTGGCCTCGTGAAGTGGGTGGTGGAGGCTTGTCCGCAGCTAGACGTCGTCAAGTGATCAGTCTGCATCGAGGGTGCCCACTTGGCCTTCGCTCGTTGCAAGATGTTGTGGGCGAAGATGGATGCCATCGAGGTGGCCCGGGGGCCGCCGGAGGGCAAGGAGCACTGCACACCCGAGCGATATCTTGCGGATGTCCTGGAGGGATCTCGACTTGTAGCAACGCAGTGCGGGAAGCATGTTATTCTTGAATAAATACATTCATATTTTTCCTTCTATGATGAAAACAAATCCGCTTTGTAATATAATTTTTATTATGTTTTAATTGTATCCTTCTGTGCGGCCGTGTTGTATGAAATCTGAGGGTTGGCCAGTCGTCGGCTTCTGCCCTCACGTAGGTAGTACGGAGGTGTTCGGGATGGTATCTAAACAATCTTGATCCAATTATATGGTCCTTGAAGGAGTTGTTTAGCGCAACGAATTAGGCAACCAGACTATACAGCTTGAACACCCTCACTTAGCCGTAGGAGTTTTATAATAAAACATAGGCGCAGCCCCTGGTATACGAACCAGAGTGCTGTCAGTGTCTGATCGGGAAGTACGGATCCTTCGCTTAATGCGACAAAATCTCCAATGATTTGAGACCTCCGAACAGCTGACCGGCTCTCGCCGCATCATGACAGTCAGTTTTTTGCTTTTTCTACTGAGGTGCTCATCCGGTTTATACCAGGGCACAATCGCAGTAGTTCTCCCTTTACTACCCTAGCCGATGTAGCGGAACATAGGGTAGCAAGCACAGGAGCCGGGAAACCCAACTATTGACCAAAGACAAGATTCAGAGCCAATGCATATAATGTTAAATTCGAGGTGCCGAACTATACTTACAAGAAGTGTTCGGACTTTTGTTGCCTTAATGTGGGGTGCTATAAAGCCCTGGCAAACATCAAAACGTACCAAAGTGTACGGGTGCTACCTTATGGGGTTATCCATAGGGAAACTGAAAAAAATAAAGAAAAAACAGAAAAGATGTAAAGGTAAAAAGCTGGGGTCCTATAGCTCTAGCTACAAATTGTTTTCACCGTACTGTAATTAGTACGGCAAGGCACATTGATACAAGTAGTGCAATAAGCAACATTCTATTTAACATGCCGAAACCAGGGAAGAGTTGCATGTGGGTCCTGGAAGAGAGGTAGAGTTATCGTTAACGGAATCACCTAAAAAGTCCCCGTATGTCTGCGCTCCTCGCCATCTTGGTGTGTTTATTCTTCAAGAGGACCAATAACCAGACCAGCAGATGGGGTCTGTGGGATTAAATCGTGAAATAAAACAAGCAAAAGTGAAACTATGTGTGTATTCGATGTCGGTTGAGCCGTGCCGTGGATCACAAGCTAGCTATGCCTCTGTCAATGCCCATGGAATTTTGAGTGTGTAGTTATGTATGCACGGAACGCAGGCCACCACTTGCTCGGGACTGAGACGGAGGCCGGATTGCTAGTCGAGCTCCTGACGAGCCGAGCTCTCCGGCTGCAGAGTAGTCCGGACCCTCTTAAGGGTGTCCGAGAGCTCGATAGTCGAATGAAGGTTCTGCTTGAGAAGGCCGCTTTGTACTTCTGCTGCTAGGGCAGCTGTGTGCTCTTCTGTATGGAGAGAGCGTTCCATATTGCCATTGACTGTTATGACGCTGCATGGGCCGGGCATCTTGAGTTTGAGATAAGCATAGTGTGGCACTGCGTTGAATCGAGCAAACGCAGTTCGTATGAGCACTGCATGATAGCCGCTACGGAATGGGACGATATCAAAGACTAACTCCTCGGTTCGGAAGTTGTCCGGAGATCCGAAGACAACCTCTAATGTGATTGAGCCCGTACAACGGGCCTCTACGCCTGGAATGACTCCTTTAAAGGTAGTCTTTGTAGGCTTGATCCTTGATGGGTTAATGCCCATTTTTCGCATTGTATCCTGATAAAGCAGATTGAGGCTGCTACCACCGTCCATAAGGACGTGAGTCAGGTGGAACCCATCAATTATCAAGTCTAAGACCAGTGCTGCTAAGCCTCCGTGACGGATACTGGTCAGGTGATCCCGACGATCAAAAGTGATCGGGCATCACGACCATGGATTGAATTTTCGGGCGACTGGCTCTATCGCGTAGACGTCCTTGAGCGCACGCTTGCGCTCCATCTTGGGGATGTGGGTAGCATATATCATATTCACTGTTTTGAACTGAGGGGGAAACTTCTTCTGTCCCCCTATTTTCAGTTGTCGTGGCTCTTCGTCATCGTCCTCGCTTTGTGATCCCTTTTCCCTGTTCTCGGCGTTTATTTTGTCGGCCTGTTTGAAAACCCAGCACTCTCTATTTGTATGATTAGGAGGCTTGTCGGCGGCACCGTGAATCTGGCACAGACGATCAAGTATGCAGTCTAAGCTAGATGGGCCTGAATCTTTCTTCTGGAACGGCTTCTTCCGTTGACCGGACGTAGAGCCGCTGAATCCGGGGTTGACCGCCGTATCATCGGTATTGTCACTGTTGTTTCGGCGCTTGTATCTATTGCGTCGAGACTTGTCTTTGTTGCTTTTAACTTCAAGGGTGCCAGCGTCACTTGCATTGTTTTTGCTACGGGCCAACCAACTGTCCTCACCCGCACAAAAGCGGGCCATGAGTGCCGTGAGGGCTGCCATGGATTTTGGCTTTTCTTGGCTGAGGTGGCGACTGAGCCATTCATCGCAGATGTTATGCTTAAAAGCTACTAGAGCTTCGGCGTCCGGACATTCGACAATTTGGTTCTTTTTAGTTA